>NC_133499.1:4650526-4652537 GCF_025370935.1 Choristoneura fumiferana
TGAATGTTCCTGTACACAACACAATGACTTCATAATTACGACGAAAGAAAGAAAATATATTTATTTGGTCACATTAAGACATACCAAAAACAAACAAAGCAAAAGCGAAAAGAGCAAAATGGACACAAAAAGGGAATCTGGCTCAGCACGATGTCGCAAATCAAATCGACAGCTAACGTTTGCTGATTATGCTATATTAAGTTTTATAATTTTATCATATTGTTATCGTGTTTGGATTCAGAAATCAAAGCCATTTGGTTTTTTAAAACGGCCAGTTTCATTGATCTGTGCACCAGTCGAATACCGTGTCGCTTTTTTCCCGCAATAGTGACACGGTAATTAGACGTATGCGCACAGATAAATGTGAATGTCCGTGTCCGCCATCCTTTTTCCAGATCTGTGCACATAGTCTGATCACTGCGTCATTTTAGCAGGAAAAAGTGAAACGGTTATTAGATTAGCGCTTCTGCTAGTTATATATTTATAACGATTGCTTCTGTGTTATTATATATTTATAGATGTGTTTATATAAATACTTTTATATATTTATTTATTCTTTAAATAATTTATAACTTGTGATTAAAAATGAATTTAGGTTTACATTTCATTTATCTTGAATATAGCAATAACCTAAAAGTAAACCAGCAGGGAGGTAAACTTGTGTCGACGACTATTACTGTCCGTAACATATTTTGACTCCTTAGTCGACTACATTATATTTCAAAATTGCATTAAGTTTTTTTTTCTAGGCATCGATTACAAGATCATCACAACAAGTAATAACAAAAGTCTACTGATGCTCAATGGTTACACGTTTGCAAAAAATTCAAACGGGGGACTCTATTACTGTTCTAAGAATAAGATGAAATACAACAAATGTACAGCGAGTATCAAACTAAACGACAGTGGGATAGTTCAATGGCTGAGGGAAAACCACAATCATCCACCTCCTACCTTTATGAAGACTGCTAGCGGGTTGTATATGAGGATCTCTTGATACACCAGACAGGACATGTAATAAGCTGCTCTCGTTCTACTTACACTTAGGGGCTGTTTCACCATCCATTGATTAGTGTTAACTGACGGTTAAAAAATGTGATGCAAATAGAGACGGCATCACACCTAACCGCCAGTTAACACTAATCAATGGATGGTGAAACAGCCCCTTAGAGTGCTATTGAAAGTCACCTACTTCTACTATACACTCTGTTTTTTTTGTGAATAAAATATTGATGTTTAAATTAACACAAAGTTATTTTTTTACAAAACAATTATCACATTATTAGTAGGGGTTGTGTCGTTGTGAGTCAATTTAAGGCAAATAACTTGTTGCTTTTACTTGAAACATGACCTCTATTATCAAAATTCATTTATTTGCGGCGCAGTGAGTACCAAATGCTTAATTAATTGGTTATGAACGTTCGAAGCCCTGACAGACGGAACAGACAAATATACAGTTTTCCTTTTAAGATGCATATAGGCGTTTCGAGCACGTAAGATATTTTTTTATTTGTTCGAAGACTCAGAACATTGTACCTATACCTATTTAATTTCAGCTCTTTCTAAATTATAAGCATTTTTTTTCAGCTATCCCTTACGAGATTATCACAACAGCGCGTAACCAAACTCTACTTATGCTTAATGGACATACTTTCGCAAAAAGCGCCGCCAAGGGACTTTATTACTGTTCGAAGATGTTTAGAAATAAATGCAGGGCGAGTGTCAAACTTGACGCTAGTGGGATGATCGACCGGCTGAGAGAAGAATAACCATGCACCGCCTAGTTATATGAAGACTCCTTGTGGGTTGTATGTGAAGTTAACCAGATAAAATTAATGCGTGTTATACAGGTAGGTATAATAGTTATTCTATTGGAGGAAAATATAACTATAAATCCAAATATTCTATTAGTATAGATAAGAAACTTTCTTATATAATCCAACCACTTGTAGTGCTCTTAAGGTTGCCACGTCAGCGCATTCAACCCTCTGTTAAATTTATCCTAGTATAA
>NC_133499.1:4654225-4762965 GCF_025370935.1 Choristoneura fumiferana
AACTAAAAAAAAACCGGAAAAGTTACCAGCTTAATTATATCTATGGATTTTTATGTCGATTCAGTTTGTAGATTTTTTTATAATGACGGAGCCATTGATGTAGATTTTTAGCAAAGGACAAGCGATAATGACACGAGATGTTTAGCCACCCAAACAGAGCGAGGGTGGTTATAGTACGAGTGTCATTATGGTTGTTTAGTCTCGCCTCAAACACTGACAAAATTACAATACTATTTTATACAAGGTACGCTTAATACGAAATACGAGCTATTGACATCTGTTTCAAATTCAAATAGCAAATAAGTGACGCTTTAATAAAATGCGTGCACATTTAGCCAACAGATTCAAAATTGAAAACTATGTATTTTAAAACTAATGCTAAACGCTAAATGCTATATGCAAAACGACTATGCATTAAAACATGAATTAATTGTGTAATTATTAATTGTGTTTCACGAAATTAATCTTGTTTTAAATTTTTTTTGGCACAGTTGTCATTTTGAGGTAATTTCCACGGCCTAAAAATCCTCCATTCACTATCACCGTGTTGGTTGTTTAGGGTTTTCAACTTAATTAAAAAAATACTTTAATCCCTAGAGAATAAAAAGGAGCTTTAGTCCTGATATGCAGACTAAAGTAACATTTTAAAAGCATGAGAAGTGAAAAAGTACAAGTACTTGTGTTACAAGAGCATTGACTAATTGTCATCTTTTTCGCAGGCGGCGGCTGCACGTTCCCAGACTCCTGGACGGGGAGTTGGTTCCAGTCCGGCATCCCGGGGCTGATTGCCATCAACGCCACCCACATCCAGTCCAAAGGGGAGTGCTCGGAGACAGAGAGTTACGACAAATTCCTGCTTTACGACAGGTGAGATAAAGATTTATTTATGTTGCCTGCAGCTAGGTTTCACTACCGTACTTCGCGCAGCCCTCAAGTCATTTCATCCTCACCACCTTGATGATTGGCATTCTAGCACCGTCCGCTTTAAGCGAAACTTTTTTCACGCACGACTAAATTATGGAACCAGCTTCCTGGGACAATGTTTCCGGAGCGGTACAGCTTAGGTATCTTTAAACAACCTTCCAAGTGCGGGTCGGACTCATGCGCGAAGGGTTCCATACCATTATCTATACAACATTACTCATCGCTGGCAACACATACTGGTTGTAAACGTTCTTCTTAAGGCACTGAGGAATTTTCTTTTTCTTGCAAAAGTATGTAATTGTAATAAAAATAATTGTAAAAACAAGTTTCTGAACTGTACGTTGTTTTCAATTTCAGGAGTGAAGACTGCTACAGATGCATGGTCATACACGAAAAGCACCGATATGTTTTGCAGTATAAAGAAAGTAAGTACATAAGTACAACATATAAGTATTGTAACAAAACTAGTATCTAAGAGGCTACTGTCCTAAAATAGTAGATTGTATAACGAGAGCCTAAAACGAGCCATTTTACCTGAGACGTTCCAACCGTTCCGAGAAGTTCGATATAGCCACCCAAGCCGGTACGACGATGGTGGATACAGACGCGTCGAGGGGAAAATGGGTTTAATGCTAGAGTTTTTCACTCTGTTTTTCACTTCTAGCCTATTTTATATTCCTCTACGGGAGCTTAACTATATTCTTTTAATTTCCAGCATATTGTTCTTCAAAGGAGTCGCTATCGTCCCTCTGTGAGTCGATCACAGGGGACGCGGCTCTGTACTCGATGTTCCGCAAAGAGCCGACGCCGCAGCCGCAGGCGTGTCCGTTCAGGCCTGCGCCCTTCACGTTCACTTACAATCGGTGAGTGGACATTCTAGATGCTTCTAGAACCTTCTAAGTGCCTTCTGATAACTTTCTGCTGGTCATATAAACAAAAGGAGTGTTCGGGAACCGATAGCAACTTTCGATCACATTCACTTACAATCGGTGAGTGAGAGAACATTCTAGAAGCTTCTGGAACCTACTCGTGTCTTCTGTTAATTAAGTTTAAGGTTGTTGTTTTTCAAAACAAAAGGTGTGTTAGGGAACCGACAACTAGTTTCAATATTCTGGAAGGTTCCAGAATTTTACAATTTTATTTAATGATATCTATACACCACAAATATTTAACACAAAGTAAATAATCACGGATAATCCTCAAATTAACGGCGTGGTGGAAAGATATAATACTACCATCTACGTCCACTTTGGGACGATCAGCTGTAGAGAAAAGGTATCACTCGATGGAGTTACCGACTTTATAAGGAGGGTTCCTTTTCTGGTCCAAAATTCCTGATAAATTCGGAAATAAACAAGCGATTTTCAACCATATTTTGTTGACAACAGAGGTGCTGGTGATTGCACGTACCCTCCGTCTCGTGCGGAGTCCTGTACCGATGACTCCCGACTGCTACTGCGGTACATGGCTTGTCCTGACGTCCAGGCCACGGAAAGCAACGGTAAGAAGATTAATATAATCTACAGTGAGTCTCTAACTAAAAATAACTTTAAATCCAGGGCTCGAGTCTAGTCGCATAACCGAGCTACTTTTGTTTTGCTACTTTTTTTAAATATGACCACTGTTAATTTAATTTTTTCAACCGACTTCAAAAAAGGAGGTGGTTCTCCATTCGGGTGTATGTTTTTTTGTATGTTTGTTACGCGATAACTCCGCCAATTGTGGGCCGAATTTCAAAATTCTTTTTAGTTCTAAAGGACATACTTCCGAGGTGGTCCCATTGACACCAAGTCAGGATCTGATGATGGAATCCTAGAGAAATCGAGGGCAACCCTCGAATTTTTAAAGCACACCTATAGCGATTTTGGCATTTTTAACACCAAGTCAAAAAGTATCATTTGGTGAACTGGACCTGATGATGAAGACCGTAGGTACCGGTACTCTGTTATAAAATAATATAACTATGCCGTGTTTGAGCTTAATGGAATCGTTGTGAGATGCACTTTGGCTACATCACTAAAAATAATGAAAACAAAAATTATTTAACAAAAAATGGAACCGACTTCAAAAACCTTGAAAATAATTTTCTACTAGTTTGAAGTCGGTGCCTCAGCACGAGCCAGCAGGAGTGATCAAAGCCAAATACATGATTTAACAATTCAACTTTGAGGATCAATAAATGACCTAAATTTAAGTTTTTTGTAAACGTTACAAAACAAAAGTAGCTTAGTTTTGTGAGTAGAATAGAACCTTGAATTTAAAGTCCCATGGGCAGAGACACTGTATATCTATTGAACTTAATCTTTCTTGTATTCATTTTATTAGATCACGATAATAATTGACTAAAATTAACTTAGTCCCAAACTGAGCGAAGTTTGTAGGTATATACTTTTTAAAATTTCCAGTGGAGGAGCTGGTGTGCCTGGCGACGTGGAAAGAAGGTTCCACGAGATACCTGGTAGGGAAGATATCCCAGGTGCAGAGGAGGAACGCTGTGGCTTCCGACGAGGACACTTACAGGTGGGACTTGCTTTAAACACCGTCAGTACCCTAAATATAAGTAACAAAAAAAACCGGCCAAGAGCGTGTCGGACACGCCCAAGATAGGGTTCCGTAGCCATTACGATAAAATCAAGTCACATTTTTTCTAAGGATTTCGTATTGTATACGGAATCTTCCAAGTTTAAGTATATTTTTTCCTAAACTGACAGACGGACAGACAGACAGCAGTCTCAGTAATAGGGTCCCGTTGGCACCCTTTGGGTACGGTACCCTAAAAAGTAATAACTCCAATAAATATCTTTTGTTCCGCCCAGATAGCCAACTTAGATAACTACTTAACTAGGTGGAACTTTTTTTCACCTTGTTCCTTGTACATAACCATCTTACATAACCAGCACTGGCAGCTGGAAGTCATTATAATATTTAGATCTGTTACTATTTGTATGGAACTACCACTATGCTACCATGCATTAGTACAAATCCTAGCAGGATTTCTGACCAGCATCTCACTATATTTCCAGATGTTTTATCTACAAGGGACAGCACAGTGACAAGAGCATGACGTACTACATCGCTCAGTCGGGCGACGCGACCTGCAACGGTCTGTCGTCGCCGACTGACGGCAGTCGCACCATGCGACTGACGAACAGTGAGTAGTCAGATGTTTTATGTATAAAGGCTGCATAGTGCCACGAGCATGATTTAATTAAATCGGGCGATGCGATATGCAACGGTCTGTCGTCGCCGACTGACGGCAGTCTCACCATGCGACTGAAGAACAATGAGTAGTCAGATGTTTTATGTATGAAGGACAGCATAGAGCCACGAGCATGACTTAATTATATAGGGCGTTGCGATCTGCAATGCTCTGTCGTCGTCGACTGACGGCAGTCGCATGATGCGACTGACGAACAGTGAGTAGTCAGATGTATTATATACAAAGGCAGCATAGTGCCACGAGCATGACTTAATTATATCGAGCGATGCGATCTGCAACGGTCTGTCTTCGCCGACTGACGGCAGTCGCACCATGCGATTGACGAACAGTGAGTAGTCAGATATTTTATCTAAAAGGGGCAGCATAGTGGTACGAGCATGCGTTACTATGTACATGGCTCAGTCGGGCGACGCGACCTCCAACGGTCTGTCGTCATCGACTGACGGCAACTTCACTATGCATGCGGCTTACGAACAGCGAGTAGTTTATTAGATATTTCAGAGGTTCGACCGACTGCTGGGTATCGTACGACAAATTCCTCAGTACCTAAATAAATATGGGTCAATGAACTTTGAACACGTTCGGCCGACTTTGGCCCCAGTGAAACAATGTCTGTGACCTTTTAGTTGTCACTCCTATGCCAGTGACACGTATTTGTGACTGATGCGGGCTATGCTATGCCTAGCGTAAGAACTTAGTGGATCACATTCGGCTCCGACAACATGGCAACGTTCCGCTAAGACCATACGTTATGCCAGCCTTTGGCAGGTACGAATTATTTTGACACGACATGCCTGTCACTGGCATATGAGTAAGAACTAAAAAGTCACAGACGTTGTGTCACTGGCACCGGTATGTATTACGTCTGTGACACGTGTACGTGTCACTGGCACAGAAGTGACTGCTGTGGTACATGCGTAGGCAGGCATAAAGTAAGAGCTTAGTGGATCATTGCCGGGGCCGAACGTGTTAAGTTAGAACCAATACTACTGCAGTGGGACGTATATTCAGAGGCAAGAGATGATGGCTACTTATTGTTTTTCTGTCATTTCCAGGTGACGATGAGCACAACCGCTGCCACTTCCCGAGCTGGATCGTGGAGCATCACAAGTGGTTCAGTCTAGACCACACGCATCAGTACCATTTCACCACAAAGAACGCTACGCTCAAGGTAGATCAGAATCAAAAGTTTGGGTTCCATTTAGCATAATATCAGGCGCGGCTCACTCCGCGTTTTTATTTTCCGCTACAAGTAGATGTCTGAGGCCCCCTGGAGTGTGCTATTCCACTACAGGTGCCGCGTGCGAGTGAATACGAGTTATGTGATGGACAGAGAGGCATACAGTAGGCACGACTCTTATGCCTAAACGTCACTTTTGTACGGCAGTGAGGCTTCTGTACTTGTACTATTACTTGTTCTGTGATAATATCGATTGTCCGAAATACACTTCGCATATAACAGTTATCGCAGAAACATTTTTACTGTAGAATAATTGTAACTTAGTATCTGTCATGTCGCATAATATTCATTAGGCAGAATTTTGAATATCATAATACTATTTACTATCGCTGATTTTAATTTCGCCGAATTTAGTAAGGCATAATAGTACCATAACATAATTAGTAAGGAACTGACGCTTATGTTATTCAATACGAGAGTGAGAGAGATGGTACGATACGAACTGCGATTTTAGAATTTCGTAGTAGTGCCCCAGCACCGGACTGCTGCCAAGTAAGTAGGTTAGGTTAGAACTGCTACCAGTACAGTATTATTAGTAACATATTATTCTGCTTTATAACTTTATGCCAACTAAATAGTATGCGATGCTCAGTGAGACAATTGTTTGATCATAAGAACAACATTATGCCAATGTACTATTCTGCCTAAGAAAATGCTGTGAAATGACGATTCTGCCAAGGGTTTTTATGTGAAACGAAAATATGCCAATTCATTTTATGCAACCATTTATCTAATCTTTTAAATAACGATACAATAAATCAGGTGTGAAACAAGATGCTGAACGTTTTTTGATGTTATTTCCAGATAGCGAATGCGGACGGGCATCTAGAGGAGAAACGGCTTGTTTGTCACTCTATATTGGAACAAAAGGACAAGAAACACATAAAACTAATTGCACACGTCACTAAGGGATGGTAAGAAACATATCCCATTCCTAAAAGACTCACGTGATATTTAGAATCCTACATTCGTTCTACAAGTGGTAGGTATTTTTCGATATCCGACTCCTGCGTCATCACAAAATATCGCTTCAGTTAGAATGAGCGACAAAAATGTGTCCCTCAAATGTATGCAGTAATAGGTAATTTTGTATGTGGAATGGGCCAAATTTTGTACCGCTGAGTATATTATTACAAGCTTTTATTAAATTTTACCTGTCCCGTTGTCTGTCTGTCTGTAATCAAATCTTGCAAGTTAAATTCGACCAACTTCTAGTAGTTGGATTGACTTGAATTTTGGTACACTTATGTAAAATGCGTGACAATACAATAATCTGGTAGGGAAATTCTGGTAGTCCGGCCAGGATCGTCTCCGCAGGACGGAACTCTTCAACGGTTAATGGCATCGACTTGAAATTTGGTATGCAAATGTAGTTTGGGTAACAATCTAAGGATTTTTTTACCAAAAACTTATTTTCAACAGCGAAAGCGGCCACGTGTGCCTGGTGTTCCATCGGCGCTCCGCGAACGTCCTGGAGCTCCGCTCGGGCGCCAGCCTGTGGGAGTCGCCGCAGGACGCGTGCGCGGAGCCCGAGCGGCCGCCGTATATCACTCTTATAAGTGAGTAGTGAGCCATGGGTCTTGTGAGACAGTGTTAGACATTAACATCACTCGGGATCCTTTCGATTGCCATAATTTTATAAGTCATAATGTAATGTTAGTCATAATTATTGTTAGTCATAATTTTCTTCCCGCTGAAACCGTACATCCTACTTCCTACTAATATTATAAATGTGAAAGTTTGTGAAGATGTTTGGAGGTTTGGATGTTTAGATGTTTGTTACTGAATCACGCAATAACGGCTGAACCGATTTCAATGAAACTTGGCGTACAGATAAACAAAGATCTGAATTGAGACATGGTATACTTGATATCCCGGTAATGTGTTCCCGTGGGATAATATTTTAAGTTCAAACAAGAATAGAGGGCGCTGTCCAAGAACGGTGACGACCGTACGATGACGTGTTAACTTCGTTTGCAATCAATAGATGGCGTTGTGCAAGCGAACGTTGCCCTTTTCTAGCGTTGTTTCGTAGACATATTTCATCAAAATCGGTTCAGCCGTTTTTGAGATATTTAACTTTTTGTTGGTTAGGTTAATGGTTAAAAGTACTTACTAAGTTTTTATGGATTTTTAACTGTAGTTGTTTTACGAAAACCTTTGTTACAGCTACCAACCTAAGTCCGGAGCGGTGTCCAATATTCGGCAGATACAGCGTGGTCAGCTCTCTCGCGGATTCGCGGCGAAGACGGCAGCAGATGACTATAGGTAAATGCTGGCACTTCACTTGGCATATTCACCGAAATATTTGCGTGTACGAAAGAGATGTAACTATTTCATATCTACCATGAGCGATGAAGATGTCAATAGCGCAACGAGAGTACTTCGCCAAGTGCCACCATGACGTACAATTGTTTGCTGGTCTACACAAGGTCGCCATCTATACTCGAGTCCAGAATTAGGCGAACCAACTTGACAATTCATTACACACAAATGTTGCCACAGTTACTCCAGTGCTTTAATATCGATATTAAAAAAAAACTTAATATCGATGTTAGAATAAAAGTCAATACGAAATAATAATAAAATAAATCTTTTATTTGAAAGATTTGGAAAATAATGTTGAACATCGGTAAGGACGCCATCCGCCATTTTGTGCCATCGGCTTGCTTGGAACTATTTCTTGTGAAATTTTCGTTACTTTATTATTTGTTGTTATCCTTTTTGTCGTGTTCAGGCCTAAAGCTATGACAATAAAGTCAAAAGTCAAACATTTTCATTCCGCGTCTACACAAGGTTATATCGTCAAATTTGTATCGACATATTCCTATGCCTATTTTTTTTGCTATGTCTGGTAACATTTTCAGTTGTCAATCTAGTTCGCCTAATTTTGGACTCGAGTATAGACGATTCATACTTTTGGAGCCCTTTTAGATATGATATGAGCGACAAAATGACAGGTCGTGTTTGTTAGAAGTAGAATACTCACTTCTACGAGATAACTCTATCTCTACTGGATTGTCACATATGTTCTTAGAAGTTATAATAATTAGAATCAGAACATTACGGCAACGAAATATCGTAGTAGTAGGTTTGTATTGTACAGGTGTATAATAAAAGCATACAATGTGCTGATCAAGATTTTTTTTTCCACATTGGCGTCACGACTGGAATTAGGGCTATCGTTTTTTTGTCTCACTAGATGGCGCACTGTTGCGTGAGGTTTTTAAGTATGGCTTTCAAAGTCTGTTATTACGGGCGTGAAAACAAAGTTTAGATTAAAATCATATTTAATATACCTTAAAACCGTACCATAAAAATATCGAGCATGCCACAGTGTTGCATAGTCCCCGTTTTGTTCGGAAAAAAGGGAGGACAAAGGTTTCCGAAAGACAAAACTGTCTCAAAACACACATTCATTGCCCCGGAACGCATATTTGCCATAATTAATTTCAGATATTGAAAAATATTCACAAAATTATTCTAATTATAAATAAACCCGCATAGCTCACCCAAAAACTATGACATTTGCTGAGATTTGACATTTCGGAGACCTCACGCTACACTAGCGCCTCTAGTGGCGAATCCATACGCGATAGCCCTCATTGAATTAGGCTTATATTATAAAGTTTTTAGTTGTAATAAAAAAAAATGTATTTTTCTCTATTTTAACGAAATTATTGTAATTTAATTTAATTACAAGTTATGGGTTACCAAAATTACCTGAGATAAATGATTTTTATTTATTTTATTCCAAATGACTTCTACAATTTTTTTACAGGCGAGGATGACACCGAAGTTGGCGCTGCGGAGTGCGTCCCGGGGTTGTATGACAGCGCTAGCATTGGCTGCGGGGCTGGCCAGGACACGATCGAATTCAAGTCTGCCTGCGCTAGTACTGGTGAGTATATATTTATATTTATATTTAGTAGCCTGTAGAGGTGTCCCACTGCTGGGCAAAGGCCTCCCCCCATGTCCTCCACTCTACCCGGTCTTGGGCGATCTCTGACCAGCTGCGAAGAAAGGCGTCCAGATCGTCCCGCCATCGACGCCTGGGTCAGCCACGCCGCCGAATTCCATTTTGTGGTATCCAGTCTGTGGCTGTTTTAGCCCACCTATTGGGTTCCATACTGGTGAGTAATACATAAAAATAGCATGGGGCAATGAGGGCTATTGTTTTTTGTCTTTCTAGATGGCGCCACTGTTGCGTGAGGTTTTTAAGTGTGGCTTTCAAAGTCTGTTATTACGGGCGTAAAAACAAAGTTTAGATTAAAATCATATTTAATACACCTTAAAACCGTAGCATAAAAATATCGAGCAACCACAGTGTTGCGTAGTCCCATTTTGTTCGGAAAAAAAGGGAGGACAAAAGTTTCCGAAAGACAAAACTGTTTAAAAACACAGACATTCATTGCCCTGTAACGCATTACTTCTATTCCTCATCATTTTCTTCTATTGCATCACACGACTCAAAACGATTAAAAAAATGTGACCCGAGCGAATATCGGTCTTCCAGCTACTAGATTCTTAAATTTACACAATGCATTTATTTCGCTTAAGACGTAATGCAAATTCAAGACTTGACTGTTAGAACTCTGCCGTGTGTCTAGTCCTTGATAGATGTAGATGATGATATGAGATGATGAATTCTTCCAGTGTACACATGCTATGGCAGTTGGACGTCCAACGGCGCCGGCTACGTGGTAGCCGCGCCACAGCAGCCGCGCGCCGCGCGCCCGCGCACCGCCTGTCTCGTGTATGAGCATCACGCCAATAACGGTGAGTGTCGTAGACTTTAGTGCCATCTATTAGTTTCAAAGCAAATTAGCTTGCTACAGTATGGTCGGCACTGGTGCCATCTAGCGTCACAGAAGATGAACTAGCTACAGTGTGGTGGCGGCACCAACGCCATCTAGTTTGCCGTAAGTAGAGTACTTTAGCTAGTGTCACCTCGGGGAGCCAGCAGCCGCGCGCCGCGCGCCCGCGCACCGCATGTCTCGTGTCATTCAAATTCAAATCAAAAGCAAATTCTTCGTGCTCCGCGACCGGGCTTCACACCGCAAGGATCTATCTGCAGTAAGGAACTGGAACACAATACAGGTCTACGGCCCACAGTGCCACTATACCTTAATTTCTACCCTTTAAACTTGTCAGTTATAAAACGTGGTTTAACGAACATAATAATATGTTAAATATATTGACAGAGGGGGATTGAACAATACCCCATCTATACAGGCGGGATTGGAGGAGGGTACCGCCGACCACATTCTGTTAAACTGCCCCATGAGAACTGTTCCCCTTTACAACATCCTTCCCCCTGTATTCCCAAACCCACCAACCTCAAAACCCTCCTACTTCATGCCTCCTCCAACAAGAAAATCCTTAACATGTTAATTAATTATATAACTAAAGAAAAATAAAACTATAGGTGCTTTTTTCGCTTCTGTCGCTCCTTTGATCTGTTTTGTAATGTCTAAGCGTTTTGTACTGTCTCTATGTTTTGTGCTGTCTTTATGTTTTGTGTATGTCTATTCCAGGTACACAACAAACTCGCTACTAAAATACACCCCCGTTTAGAAAAAACCTTTATTAACCGGTCAGACACATGTATTTGCTGCTGTCAGGTGTCATTGGCAGTAATGGTTGCTAACCTAAAGCGACCGGTTGCCATTAAACAAAATAGTTGAAGTTGAAGTTATGTTAAATATATTCCCTTTTTTTAATTCCAGATACTCGCGGAGCGTCGCCGACTCTTTCTCTTAGCGTGGTCTCGCACTCCTGCGACCGCGCCGCGTTGCCCGGCCAGCCGCCCGACAAGGCGTACAACTTAACTATCAATGGTAAGAAAGAAATTCAAGAAAAAAATTATACAAAATACAACGTCTAGAGTTTATGACTAAAACAATTTGAGTAAATTTTCGCTGGTAATATTTACTACATTAATTTATTTTCCAGGCACGTGCGAGCAGAGCAGCAAATACAACAGCTTCGCGCACCGTCTCGCTCCTGCGATGGCTCTCGTCGTCTCTCTCGCTCTCGCAGTCAGATGATAAGACAGCCCCCGCGCCGTAGGATGGTAAGAGGGAGAAAGAGATGCCGAGTTCCCCTACTGTATATAATAGTATCCGTGCAAAAAGCTTTGAATATTTCGGGTGCGCTTCTACCATACGGAGTCGAGCAGCGCCACCTGTTGTCAAGTAGCTATTACTTATGTAGTTTACGTGGTCGCCGATGGCGCTACCATACACTACACATTACAATATCTACCTAAAAAGATTATTTCCGAATATAAATCCCTGCCAGGTCGTTCTCATTTTAAACTACCAAAAATTATTAATGATCACTAAAAATGAATCCCAATCCAATGTGATTCTAGTTTCAAACCAAACGCGGGACTGTGTCGACGAAGCCCCGCTAAGCGGAGCTCTTGTTCTACTTAGTTTAGACGTAACGCACTTTGATGCAATTTTAACTTCAAAGTGGGATTCTATAACGCAACACTTATTTGCTCGCTAAAATTTGGATATATTTTAACGTTATATCAAAGGTTTTCTAGATAGCATTACAATTTTAGACTGTTTTTAGCGCACTTTATATGTTTTGGTGATCAATTTTCATTTGGTATAAATTTAATTTTTCCGGCTTCTGCGATCCAGGTAGTTGATTTAAATTTTTTTTGTTGCCATATTATTTAATTAAATTACATGAATAATTATTTTTTTGATTGATTTTCTGATTGATTGAAGCAGAATTTTGATAGTTGGTTATTTCATAACGAAGCAAAACGATATTTTTACGGCAAGGGCGCTATTTTTAATTCTGAGCGGAGCGAGCGATTCAAAGTACGCCGTCCGAGGAAAAAGTGTTTTGCTGCCCAGTGATACACTACTTTTTATTTTATTTTTTGCTTATTCCGTTTGTGTATAGATTCGTAAAGGAAACGGAAAAGGAAAAAAAAAACAGAATTTTGAGAATTGCTGGCCCTCATTGTCGAAACAGTCGTAGTTTTTCGAACTAGTGAAATAAAAAAGTTATTTAAAGAATTGAACAAGTTGTTTGTGTCAGTTGTATTTTACGGGAACTCGGCATTGTCTTTAGGTATGTAAACTATCCGAATCCAAAAAAACTTGTAGCTTACAAGTAGGATTGCTTTTGTGATAAAGATGATTCTTTTTTGTGATTTTTGGCAGCATCTTGTTTTCTTATGGGCAGACTCTTTTAGCATTTTATGGGTTCCATAGTAATTTTTCAAAGAGAGAAAAGATTTTTGTCCATTTTTATACGGCTATTGTTAAATAGTTTGAAGCTTTTATAATAAAAAAAAAGTATTTTGACAGCTTGGAGGAATTGAACGTTGATAAAATTACTATGGGATTTTTAAAATATTTTTAGTAAGTTTTTCATTCTGAAAGCTTTTATTATTGCGTAATATTTTTAAATTAGTCGTTAGGATAGGCCAAACAATACAATGTTGAACAGAAACGAAGTAAAATAAAAAAATGTAAATAAAAAATGGTATAGTACGATTTAAAAGAAGCGATTTTTAAATAATGTTACTTATGTCATTTGTATTGTAATGGGATGTTTTATTTTTTAAATCTAGACCGTGTTTTGTACTTGGCCTGAAAAACATTTGACAGAAATTCATGTAAGTTATTACTCGTAAGTCCATAACTACCAACTTTATCCCTTCACAAGTGTGTGCAGGTTTCCTCACGATGTTTTCCTTAACTGTAAAACTTGTGTCACAAGTTTGAAACATGAATTCCAGAAAATGTAAAGTGCAGCCACGTTCTCACTTTTGTCACTTGTAGAATATTTAAATTATTAAGTGAGCCAAGCCAAAATATTTGCGAATTTATGTGTTGCACAGACGAAACTGTCTTGCACGTGTGGTTTCAAGACTTTTGATTTAGTTCTTTTATCAGAACTATTATGCAGTAAAAATATATTTTAAATGGGCTTAGTTGTTATAATATTTTATGTGGCAGTTCTGTGGCGCCATCTCAGTTCGAACAAAATAGACAGAGATGACATCACAATCTGTTTAAAGTGTGGTGAAACAGACCTTTTTATTATGTATAAATATTCTAGTCAGTGTTTTCAGGTCAAGGGAAAGAGCACCCTGTAAATTATTCTATAATATTATTTATTTATAGAAAAAAAAAAAACGCTTTAAGTATACATTTTGTACTGTATGCTTGGTATACGACGGTAAGCTAAACAGCGATGTGAATCAAAGTTCTATGTTATATACAAATATTCTAATACATGATTAAACTTCTAAGTCAAAATCAAAAGTTAGGGAATATGCATGTGTAGCGACACCTAGCGCCACCCTGTGAGCAAATATAGAAACTCCGATAGCGCGAAGCGCGAAGTAGGATTCGGTTAGAGTTTCCATATTTGCTCACTAGATGGCCCCAGGAGTCGCTGAACATACATACGTAACTAGATACATAAGTAGAAAATAAAACGAATGACGTAAAAAATATTAATATCTGTTGAAAAATAAGCAAGATATGAGCAAATGAAGTTTACTTATTGTTTCTTACTATTACAATAACTTATGCTTTTGTATGAGAAATAACATAGAACCTTGATGCACTGACAAGGCGTCTCGCCAACCGTTCGGTTCGATTTAGGTGTAATATAAAATCTTAGATAGACATTAATTTAGAAAAATTGTGCTCAGAAGGATAAACCGACGGTTAGTTATTTTATTTATATTTAAAACGTCCTGCAAAATGTGCGTCCATTTTTTTAAGCTAAACGGATACAGTTTTACGAAAAAAATCGTTCAATACATCGGAAATTGGCAAACAGGCGAAAAACCGCTAGATGGCGTTAGTGACATTACAGTCTTGCTTGCTTGCTTGGCTCATGTAACCAGTCACAAACTTGACACAAATGTCAAAGTTGTCAAACGAACCTCAAGATACCAGCTGTAACTATAGCTTGTCATAGAAACCCTCCTTTTTTATTATTCGACTGGATGGCAAACGAGCAAGTGGGTCTCCTGATGGTAAGATATCAACACCGCTCATAAACATCTGTATTGCCAACCTAGAGGCCTAAGATGCGATAGCTCAAGTGCTAGTAATTTTACCGACTGTCTTACTAAAACTGACCGCCTTATTAAATTAAACTGGCTGACTGTCTTATTAAATTAAATAAAATTACATTTAAATCCACTTTCAATTAAATTTTTCAATTTAATATTCATATAAATAAATTTATTGTAATCCATTATATTCTTAATTATTATCTGCATCTTGATCTGATTTAATTTTTTTTTAAAATTTTAAAATATTAAATTTATTTAAAAATATTTTTTTAACAACGATATACAAAATTATAAATTAAGTAAAATTATTCGTGGATTATCAATTAATAAACAGATTCCTCTAAATGAACTAAAATACCGCCAAATTATTTAAGTTTAAATAAATAATTATTTACTATTTTAGTATTTTAAATTTAAATTTATTAAATCATACAATTTTTATTATAATTTTTAATTAAATTAAAATTTCACTTATTAATTTAATATTTAAATTAAATTATTTTATATTAATTATTACTAATAAAATTTAATTTAACTTTTGTATAACCGCAACCACGCCGAAACACAACAGTGCAAGCACTGCTGCTTCACGGCAGGATTAGCGAGCAAGATGGTGGTAGCAGTCCGGGCGTACCTTCCACAAGGTCCTACCACCTGCATCCTGCATCTGCATTGATTTGATATGGCAGTATGGATGACATTTCCTTTGAATACCTGTCCGAAGGATGAAAAAAAAAACGCTTTTTTAAAACCTGTCAATACGCAAATTTTTTTTTGAGATTGTGGGTTGAAAAGTCCTTGTTTTTCACTGATCACTTCAGCCATAAGCAGGCTGTGACGTTACTCATTTGCCATGGCTATTTGCTACTACTATTTATTTATTTGAAAGCAATTAAAATCCAATTTTACAGTATTTCGCGAAAAAAATATTGTGTTCTAAGATGATCTAAGGTTCTACGTAGTTAAACCAATTTTTACTGCCAGCTAACTAACCGCGTGGTATCTATTTTTGACAGCTTTAAGTACCTTATAGTAAAATTGTGTCCGTTCTTAAGACATTCGCATTTATTATTTGTAAGAACAGAGCAAAAACGTTTTTTGTTATCGCGTAAATATATACTTACCTAAACCTTTTTTTTACATTTAGCTATGTAGTATGTCTGCATTCTCCGTCTTGGAAACTAGAAATTTAATCAATTTGACCATTTCGTAACTGAAGACCTTTTTTGAAGTCGGTTGAAGAAACATAGGTTTTTTTGACGAAATAATTATTATAACATCCAAAATACTATTTTAAACAATACAGACATTTCTTATTAAGTTATCTATAGTGTAATAAAATCAAACATTCTCACGCAGACAGTGCCACGGCTGTTACATAGTTCTTATTTATTTTTGCGATTCAAAATGTGTTATTGCTCTGTGAAGACTGAAACTGTTTTTCGAGATTAAATCAAAATCACGAAAGTGTTTAATTAAAAGCTTTTAATCCTAGGCTTATGATGATTTACCAGTCTATTCTACATCCAGTGCATCGTGAATCTTGACCAATAGTAGTTAAATAAACCTAATTGCTCATAATTATTGAAAAAAAAAATAGTGCGGAATTTTATTTGTGATAAAAAAATATTTTTAAGAATAAAAATTATGTAAATACTCACCTAGAATCAAGTTCCTGACTTTGCTTTTCGAATTAGACTCTGGTTATGTGATATTTGACTCTTGGTTGGTAATTCATAGTTTTAAGTTTGTTTTTGACCGCCATTCCCTGTTAACTAGAATTTTAATCCTTTTTCGTAACTGCCCGGTAGCCAAACGTCGGTTACGAAAGTTTCAAAAGGTAGACTAAAACGAAGCAACCTTAATTACTGTGTGGTTAAAATTTTAGTATACAAAAGCAATTTTAAATTAATGCAAATAACATTTTTCATTTGAAAATGTGGAATGCAATTATTTAATGGTTTGAAAATTGGCGGTCAAAAAATTTAATTGATAAAGACAATGCTTGCCTACAATGAACCTACTGTTTTAAAAGATTAAAAAAATATATAAAATATGTAGCCGAGAAAGACTATTGTAAATACTTAGCTGGATAACTTATATAACTATACATACAATCATATTTTATAAGTATAACACATTTTTAAGTAAATTACAGGACGAAAGTATTAATTTAACTAACCGATGATAATAAATAGCGATAGATTTATAAATAGAATTAAAAATGGTCTTATATTTAATTGAAAAACTTTTTTGTTCCATAAAAAAAAATAAGTGCACATTAAAAAGTAACTTCACTGTGTAGCACTTAAGAGAACAGTTTTTTCAAAGCGAGGATTTACAATGTGAATAAAAATGCACTAAGGATTTATGTAAAAAATATGTAATACTCTACGGGATTAATTGTAATTTATTGGCTTGTAAATAAAAATCGGTTTTTATTCGGGCTATATGTGGTTTTAGTAATTGTTTCGTGTATTTTGCGCGACCAAAGCGTCCTCCAAAATGGGGAGATTTAAAAAAAAGTTTTTGACAGCTGCCAGTTGTCAGTTTTCCCGCCATTTTGCAGGCGTAATGGCGGCTTCTTTAGGCGTTTTTCGGCCGCCTACTGTATAGAATGTTTGCTATAAAACTGCTCCGGACCCCTGCGTTTTTGCCCAGTTTTGTAAAACACTTCACGCGATGAGATACGATTTGTAACTATTAACGTGTAAGCCTATTATTATATTTTGATTACTGAAATATATTTGAAAATCAAATTTTGTTTTATTTATTGGTGTTCGTGCTGTTTCCTTCACTACCTTACAGACCACAAAGCCACATCTCAGATTAAAGCAGAGTAGTGCCGAAAATATCTTAATGAGGGCTGTCGCGTATGAATTCGCCGCTAGAGGCGCTAGTGTAGAGAGAGGTCTCCGAAATGTCAAATGTCACAGTTTTTGGGTGAGCTACGCGGGTTTATTTATAATTAGAATAATTTTGTGAATATTTTGCATTACCTGAAATTAACTATGGCAATTATGCGTTACGGGGCAATGAATGTCTGTGTTTTGAGACAGTTTTGTCTTTCGGAAACTTTTGTCCTCCCTTTTTTCCGAACAAAACGGGACTACGCAAGACTGTGGTTGCTCGATATTTTTATGGTACGGTTTTAAAGTGTATTAAATATCAATGAACTAAAAGAATTTCCTTGCTCACCCGCGACCTTACGATAGCTAAGCTTATGCAAAATATAAGCGTGTTCATGCAGTTCCTCCACCTCCACACTGTAAGAACACACACAAATCACACAAACCTATCTATCACCACCACCACACTACACTGACGCGTTTCGAACTCAACCAGAGCTCATCTTCAGAGTGACACAAAAAAATGAAAGAAGATGAGCTCTGGTTGAGTTCAAAACGCGTCAGTGTAGTGTGGTGGTGGTTCAGATGGGTTTGTGTGATTTGTGTGTGTTCTTACAGTGTGGAGGTGGAGGAACTGCATGAACACGCATATTTTGCATAAGCTTAGCTATCGTAAGGTCGCGGGTGAGCAAGGAAATTCTTTTAGTTCATTGATATGGACCTCCGCAAAATAACGCCTGATTCAATAAATTATGTATTAAATATGTTTTTAATACTTTGTTTTCACGAACGTAATAACAGACTTTGAAAGCCACACTTAAAAACCTCACGCAACAGTGGCGCCATCTAGAAAGACAAAAAACGATAGCCCTCATTGTAAAAAGGACCTCGCGATAGCCTGTCAAGAAACTCGCATTGTTTTAATTTGGTTCCCTTCAAAATTCTTCAAAACCGGTTCCAAAATGAAGATTCTGGCTTAAAGGTCTTGTTCATGCCATAATCTCAAAAAAAAAACTGCTTTTTGTTGTTAGTTAAACTTCATTTTATTAACGTAACAAATGTATACTGTTCTGATCATTTAAGGTCTCTTCTCTACCCATTACACCGTATCATGTCGTGACCGTAGCAGAAACGTGTCCGGAACAAAATGTCAAACGCATATTATGACCACAGAATAACTAAGTAATAGTACTACCGTACAGAAGGGACTGTCTCGAACAAAAGTCAAGTTTAGGTATAAATCGTTCCGCACTCTTACGACTTGCACGCGAAATTGAAACTTATCATGTTACACGAACGTTTAAATTCCGTTGGGCACTGTTGACTCGAGACCGGTTTGGCGCCAAGAGCACAGCAGGGCTACTATAGTTCGTGTCGTGCGGTCCCTTTGACACTTATACTATTTAATACGAGAGCGAGAGGGACGGTACGACACGAACTTCGAGTTTCGTAGTAGCCCTACAGGGTTCCCACTCGTCAATGAATAAACTACCTTTAATAAATAAGTAAATATACTTTAACCTATGTACATGACAACAAAGCACGACAATGATAACCTACTTATCTACCTACTACTTTTGCCTACTACAGATTTCCGTATTGGCGAAACCATGTCTTAATATTATTTCTGACCAACCAATTAAAGAATTTTATCACTACATAACTACAAACATACCTACGAAACTATTCCTAGGCAGGACAGGAGAAGTAAAGAGAACGACCGGCCGCCACTTGCCGTTGCATGCTGTCGTAAGAGAATGTTTGTGTATACCTACCTAATACCTACTTTCTTATCATCATCATCATCCCAGCCTATATACGTTCCACTGCTGGGCACAGGCCTCCTCTCAGAACAAGAGGACTTATAAACAAACATTTTTTGAGCAAACTTAGTTACTTAGGCAATTGTTATTTGTTTTAAAATGGGTCCAAAGTGCTTACTTTTAGGTGAATTAAACGGTATTCAATCAGAAAGGAATAGACTTTGATTGTGAACAATCCGAAAATCTATAAAAAAACCTGGTTAGGTAGGTACCTACAAGTACTTACCTAATTATTTGTATTTCGCAAAACCATATTCATTTAACAATCTTGTTCTCATTATGCACCTACTACACTTACAGAATATTTAACTATATGATGGTTTAAATTAAAAACAAGAAATGCTGCCTGCGTGATGGGCACCATACCAAGAGGCCCACCTCTCTTTTTTAATTAAAGTTTTAGTTTTAGTTATTTTAATTTAATAGTAGTTTTAGTCCTATGGATATTTTGTATTAACAAGAAAATGCCTTCTTACCTTTGATTCAATATCTTTTGGAATTCTGAAAAATGATAATTCCGATTCCTGTACCTTCTTTTTATTAATACATCCGTAAACACTACAATATACCTTAAACAGACCAATAATAAATAATAATCATTTTCGTGTCACAATGGAAAAAGTTGATGCAAATTAAAACTATGTGCCAACGCAGCTTTAACGCTGTGCAACTTTTTGGTCTTCACCCTTATGTCATTTCGATATCATTGTTGCTAAATAAAATAAGTAACTAGCCACTCACATGCTTTGAGCAACTACGGTTGCCAAATATATTTTAGCAAAATGCTTCTGGCAACTGTGGTTGCCAGACATACACTGCGTCGCTATTGCAGCGCAAGACAAGAGCAATTCATGGCCGTTTTCTTTTTCACGCGAATAGCTGAGTGGCTAGGTACGTACAGAAATCAGGCGCGACGCGTCCAGCGTGCGAGTGAGCCTAGCGGCAACCCACTGCCGTGCACCTGTTGCAAAGGTGCGCCGGCCGAACGTACCTAGGAGTGTCCAACCCCTGACAGACACGCGACGGCGACGGTTGGTTACGATACGTGCTTTACTTAGTGGGCATGGTCTCATACTTTTCAATAAGTATGAAGAATATAAATATTTTTGCCTGACACATTTTGCTATTATAGTCATGGTATAACACAGTGGAATGGATAGAGACCTTTAAGGTTTTCATTTCTATAACAAAAAAAAAATCTAACTACAATTTGTCCTTTTGTAAAGACGGTGACACATTTTTTCCTAAAACATTTTCTTTGTACTGCAACTTTTCCACTTTTGTTGGGTCCTGAGTGTCGTCTTGTCGCTCCAGTCTTTGGTCCTGGATAGCTTCTGTAAAAAAAAAAACTTTTTTAAATCTTATATTTCAACGAGGTTTTAGTACACCAAAATGTGACTATGTCAGCCGCGTGGGGAGCTTCAGATACATGTTACACTCTCCCTTGTGCTGAAAACTAGTCTCTGGATGCAAAAGCCTGTCTAATGAACCTGTAAATCAGCATCGCTTCTTCTCCATTCAACAAGCCCATACCATCCAGATGCCTGTTTCTGTGTCCTTACTCTGATCGCATTCCAGATGAAAATGAGGAAGGTCTTCAATCTTATTACAACCTATGCACAAGGGTGATTGTACAACTCATCAAATTTAGGACACATGAAATGCCAGCACAGGAAGTTCCCTGGGAAGGCTAGCACAATCAAACCAGGGTAGCAAAACTTGAATAGTACATTACTGTAGAGGCCGGGAAGTAGGGGGCTGCCGGCCAAGCAGATATAGACAGGGATGGGAGGCCTGCAACCCCGCGTTTAAAATACAAAAATGTAAATACACGATTTTGTGTGTCCCCGCAAACGGCCGCTGACTCAGCATTATGCTAAGGCATTAGACGCCTGCCATGCTGATATTCTATCAGAATCGTCTGTCAAAGAAATATTTCCAAAGTCTATTCTGGGATTATGGGGGCCCCTCTTTTGTGAAGGCCCCAGGGCTTTAGCCCCAGATGCCCAACACTAAATCCAGCCCTGCAGAAATATAACCAGATACTAACTGTTAAAGGGTGTGTATTTGTCCGAAAGGATGCTCTCTAAATTGTAGCCTATGACTCCAACAACAGCTGCAAACGGCAGTGTGAAGTATGGTGCGTTGTTACGGAGAAATGCTATTATAATTGGCCACATCTGTAAAATAAAAAATATATACAAAATTCTAGCTAATTTTTACACGTAGCCGCGGCTAATCTGCGCTTAGATCATTGCTAAAAGAAGTGAGCTTAATGCAGACTGAAAAATTTCAGAGTAATCTTACTCTATCTTGATGTAGGTATGTAAACAGCAAAACATTATAAGATGGAATGTATTTAATCGCCTAGCCAAAGGCGATAGGTTATAAGTGTTTTAAAATAAACGGTAATACTTACTTTGCCGAGTAGACTGGATAGCAGTATAGGAAAAAATAGTAATATTTTATTTCGCTGAAAAAATTAATATCTCGGCATAACCTCCAAAAGTCCAAAGTTATGACAATTTGATTTGAATTAGAAACTGAGAGACTCAGATCAAATAAAAACTAAAGATAGGGCGCTGCGAACAACGAAGTGAGGCCGGTCAAACTACACCAATCCGTGTGCTAACACAGTGGCACGCACACACTTGCAACCAAACTACACCAAAACCTTATTACTTAACATAAAACGTCAACACTAGTGTTGCCATTATAATATTGTAGTTACCCTATGTTCGCGCACTAAAACCTTTTTAGGCCGTATACAGTGCAGGGGTGCTCTCTGGCAAAAAAAAGACAGTCTTGTCAGTCGACATAAGTTTTTTTATCCGCTCACTTCTTGTGCTCGTAATAAACCGCATCGCAAAAACAAGAAGATTTCCTTGACTCCGCATCACAAGACCCCCGCATCACATCATCGGCCGGAGCCCTAACCAGGTGAGTGCTTCTGCACTATTAAAACGTTATCCAACGGTAATGATATTTTTGTAGTATCAGGGTACTAAGAATTATTATGGCAACACCGGCCTACGCACACATGTTTATAAAACCGGCCTCACCGGGCGTTTCACCGCGCGCCATCTTTACTTTTTATTTGATCTGAGCTGAGAGATAGCGATAATCCTGTAGTGTATTTTCCTATAAATTACGATATTTTTTTTAATGGGCATGGGCCTTTCCTTCAAGTTTCCTTCCTCCATTCTTTTCCTTCCCTTTTCTTACTGCTTAAAAAGAGAGGAAGAGGTGGTAAAAGAACTGATGACAAGTTTTTGAACGAAATGTTTATGTCATTATTGTCAGTTCTTATTGTCAGAAAAACAACCTCTAATGGGATGTTTATTCGTGAAAAATATGTTTAAAAAATCCGTATACTTGGTAAATTAATTAGCTATTCCCGCCAAAATGTCACACACGCAATTACTTAGCTTTACGTCCCGCCTATACATGATTAAAAACGTAAAAGCCAAGGCAAAATATTTACGTAATTCGAACAATTTTACCAAAGGTTTCTCTAGTAATAACAGTTTAAATGCTCCTAAACAGAAGACAGCTAGTTCTGTTTACCGTACTATGAACGTATTTGATAGGAAAGTGAAGATTTTGCAAAGGGAACGGTCCGCACAGCGCGAAGATTACCATCTAGCAGAATACATAAAAGAAGAAGTTGGGTGGCGAACAGCTGATAGGATATTAGATGTGAAGAGGGTGTTCAAAAACGCCGTAGAACTTGGTAAGTGCTCAACAAAAGCTTATCTAGCTTACGCTGGCAGCTTCAACTGTGGTGGAATAATAAACTAGGTACCAACTTAGAAAAGCTGAAAAATATCAAAATTTGTCATTTCAAAGTTCAATAATACTTCTATCTTCAAGTTTGCCTGGAAGAAATCGCTCTGAAGCGATAAGGCTTATTGCTTACCTTGAATTTTTTTCTTGTACCTCTGTTTACTGAATTGCTTTACTACATTGTGTACAGTAAAAAATCATTTGACTACAATATGTAATAATATCTCAAAAACCGTTGAACTGATTTTAATGAAACAGCTAAGAACAAGCAATAAAACTCACTTGCACTTTTAATTAAATGAGTGCATCAACATCAGTCTATCTGTCTGAGAACCACCATGCCACAGTCAGACAGAAATACATTGGCATCAAACTTATAAGCAGAGAGCGGATTTGAAGTAGTGATTACAAGTTTAATATGGAAATGACTAGTGCAATTGGTTAGATAGATAGATTTATTTATTAGATATCATGTTGCGTGTTGTTTATGGGTCTTACAGTTATCTTATTACTTACTTACCGCAATGCAATCTTATAGATAATTAAATTCAATAAATGTTATTCTTGCAACAAACTATATGTAAAGAAAAATATTTTATTCTAATTAAAGGAGTTTTATACAGCTTAAACATAATAGATCCAATTTATTACACACCTTTTTGATAAAAATAAATACTGACTTGTAGTACTAGTCTTATCCATATTAAACTTATCGCTACTTGAAATCCACTCTCTACTTATAACACCCCTGTTTTTGCATTGTGGTTTGATAAATAATCTGTTTTTTTTTTTAAATCTTGTATTTTAACGAGGCTTTACTACACCAAATATGACTATGTCAGCCTCATGGGGAGCCTCAGATACATATTACACCATCCGCTGTACTGAAACGTCTCTGGATGCAAAAGCCGGTCGAATGAACTAGTCAATCAGCATTGCTTCTTCTGAAAGCAGACGACTGAATCTAATGTTGCTTTTGTCTTCTCTAAGGTGCTGGTCGGGGGTATGTTTCCCGTCATCTACTCCCGGACTCCGTAGAGAAGGTCACACTCTGCGACACCTCGCAGACGCACCTGGACAAAGCTATAGTCGGTGATGGTGTCAAGTTTGAAAAGGTTGTAATGGACGAGGAGAATGTTGATGTAAGTTGACAGTTTTCATTTGCAATTAGATTGAGATTTTGCATGCCAAATTGTGTGGCAGAGCATACATTACATTCTTCTGAGATTGACATATGTTTCTGCAAATTAAATTACACTTCATTTTTAAATTAGAGTGCACTAACAGCCTTCTGAAGATGATAGCTGTAAGAGATGTGTGCTTTATAATGCAAAATTAAATTAAAACAACACTATCACTTGTCCAATATGTATACTAACATACTTATAAGTAAACCATTAATAACTAATAATTATATGGATTCTCCGTTTCCTTTTGGTTATCAGATATTTGATAATGAATAATAAAGTTCACAGAAATTGAAAGTCATTCATTGTTATTTAATTAGATAGGCCATTTTATGCTAAACTATCACTGTAAGGCTTATATATAACATTAAAGTGGTTTTTTTAGGTGATATTTTTTATAAAATTCGCGAATTCGCAAGGGAGATTTTTTCAAAATGGCCGCGCCACTTGACAGTAAGTTTTAAATATGGCGCCGCCACTCCAAGGGCTGAATAGGAGGTTGTGATTGTAAGATATAGTATTAACCAAATATGTTTTTTAGTTTCCAGAAAACAGTATGGACCTGGTGGTGTCATCTCTCTGTCTCCATTGGGTCAACGACCTTCCAGGATGCTTTGACAAAATAATGAGGATATTAAAACCTGACGGCGTATGTACCATACAAGCTCAAGCCTTTATGCTCGATATTGATACTCTAGTTTAAAACATACTATGTTTTTTTCATTACCATCTATACTAAATGACATTTTAAGTCGTTCTCTCTTGCCAGAAATCTATAAAGCCTTCTCCTTCTATTAAAAAATATGTGACACAATAATACTAAGTAGGTACCTACTTGAGATGCGTGTAATATTGTGCTAAAAGCTATTTTTTGCCCTGGGTGCAGGTACAATCCTATGCACGCGACGCGCGCAGTTAGCGCTGCTGGTACTAAATTTCAAGATTTTATTCCTACCCCGTGGGAATATCGGGATAAAAAGTAGCCTAAGTGTTTATTCCAGAGGTCCAGCTACTACATACCAAATTCATGACTCTAAGCGGTTATTTCGAGATTTTATCCTATCCCGTGAGAATATCGGGATAAAAGTAGCCTGTGTTATTCCAGACGTCCAGCTACCTACATACCAAATTTCATGACTAAGCCCAGGGGTTATTTCAAGATTTTATTCCTATCCCGTGAGAATATCGGGATAAAAAGTAGCCTATGTGTTATTCCAGACGTCCAGCTACCTACATACCAAATTTCATGACTCTAAGCCCAGCGGTTATTTCGAGATTTTATCCCTATCCCGTGAGAATATCGGGATAAAAAGTAGCCTATGTGTTATTCCAGACGTCCAGCTATCGACGTACCAAATTTGATCCAAATGCGTCCAGCCGTTTTAGCGTGAAAGAGTAACAAACATACACACACACACAAAATTTCGCATTTGTATTTGTTGACAGGTGTTCATAGCTTGCGTATTCGGTGGCGACACACTCATGGAGCTTCGCCAGTCGTTACAGCTCGCAGATACTGACAGGATGGGGGGGATGGCCCCCCACATATCGCCTTTCGTCAGAGTGAGGGATATAGGCGGGTTGCTTACTGCGTAAGTATTTAAGTAGATAGATAGATAGATAAAACGTTTATTTGTTACTGCAAACACACACAATCAAAATTACATAAATAAGAAAAAAAAAGAACAGTCCTAACTTAAATGTAAACAATTTTCAATTGTTTGTGTGCGCTGCAGTATTGCAAAAGGGTCATGGCTCAGTGGTCAACATTGCTCATAGGAGCAAAACACTGATATTCTGCCACAACCCAGAGGGCCAAGAACAAATATTATCACCTTATTAAAAAACAAATATAAATGTACAATACAAGTAGGTACTAATGTTCCGATATGGTTTGATTGTCAGTTCCAAAATACTGCAATACTGAAATGCCAGATTGTCAAAGTTCTAGGCTCTCAATGTACTCAATGCCCCGCTCAAAACGAGAGAGTCAAATGAAATGTTCCTCAAAATGCCACTATTTTATATGGCTAAGTCTTTGAAAATGCCAGAGTCTTAGCAAATAGCATATTAGGCAAAGCTCCGCGCAGGGGGCGACACTTGCGCAAACCGCCATGACAACGTCAGTTCTCTTTATATTTTGTCGCTATAATCAAAGAGTTTTACTACCTATAGAAAGAAAGAAAGAAAGAAAAGTTTATTTTGGCTCCAAAAAGTACCACCTAAAACTAAGACTAGAACTAGCATTAAAACTATGTTACTAGGTGACACGGCAGGATACCAAAAAGGGTCTCCACTCAGCATGTGTTGCCGCACATTATGTGCAGTAACGCTGGTTTTCTGTGGAGCCCAAACGTTAAATAAACATGTATGCATGAGCCAGTTCCTTTGCCCCAGTCAGACGGAGAAAAAAAAAATTAAAAAAAAAAAAAATTAAAAAATTAAAACCATAGACAAAGGGAGAAGTGACGTGGCTCAGTGTAAAAGATAATAATACTTATACTGCTGTCTGCTGTGCTATAGAAAACATGATATATTTATTAGTAACAAAAGAACATGATATTTACATCGATAGTAACGATAGAGCTATATTTCCAAAAAAAATATTGAAATAATATGATAATAGGGGATAAGATACCTACACAAAAAACTGTTTACGTTTTGTGCTAGTGCTGGATTCTGACGGCAGAAAATTGCAGTTATATTCCCTCATCATCCCAGCCTATATATGTCCCACTGCTGGGCACAGTCCTCTCAGAACAAGAGGGCTTGGGCCATAGTTCCCACGCGGGCCCAGTGCGGATTGGGAACTTCACACGCACTATTGAATTGCTTTGCAGGTTTGTGCAGGTTTCCTCACGATGTTTTCCTTCACCGCGTAGCTCGTGGTAAATTTCAAATGTAATTCCGCACATGAATTTCGAAAAAGTCAGAGGTGCGAGCCGGGGTTTGAACCCACGACCCTCTGCTTGAGAGGCGATAGGTCAAACCACTAGGCCACCACGGCTATAATCCCTATTGTCTCTCAAAATGATAAATTCTCTTAAAACGCCAGAGTATCCAAATGCCATGGTCTCAAAATGCTTAAGTTTTAAGTGAAGGGTAATTTTGGCCGTTGAAATTTTTGTTCTTTTATGTACGTACTCTTTTACGTTCGTGTATGGTTAGTTTAAACTTGGTTAGTATACGCTTTAGTGTATTTTTTAACCCCCGACGCAAAAAGAGGGGTGTTATAAGTTTGACCGCTATGTGTCTGTGTGTGTGTCTGTCTGTCTGTGGCACCGTAGCTCTTAAGCGGATGGACCGATTTGAATGCGTTTTTTTATTTGAACGCAGATTTTCTAGCGATGGTTCTTAGACATGTTTCATTAAAATTGGTTCAGACGTTTTTGAGATATTGAACTTTGAAGTGACAAAGTCGGGGGTTTTCCAACTTTTTGTTCGTTAGGTTATTAGACACTTCTATGTATGGTTTTCATATGGGCCACAGTTAACCTTCACTAGGCCAAAGTTAACCTTCACTGGGCCAAAGTTAACCTTCACTGGGCCAAAGTTACCCTTCACTGGGCCAAAGTTACCCTTCACTGGGCCAAAGTTAACCTTCACTGGCCACAGTTAACCTTCACTAGGCCAAAGTTACCCTTCACTGGGCCAAAGTTACCCTTCACTGGGCCAAAGTTACCCTTCACTGGGCCAAAGTTAACCTTCACTGGGCCAAAGTTAACCTTCACTGGGCCAAAGTTAACCTTCACTGGCCAAAGTTAACCTTCACTGGGCCAAAGTTACCCTTCACTGGGCCAAAGTTACCCTTCACTGGGCCAAAGTTACCCTTCACTGGGCCAAAGTTACCCTTCACTGGGCCAAAGTTACCCTTCACTGGGCCAAAGTTACCCTTCACTGGGCCAAAGTTACCCTTCACTGGGCCAAAGTTAACCTTCACTGGGCCAAAGTTAACCTTCACTGGGCCAAAGTTAACCTTCACTGGGCCAAAGTTACCCTTCACTGGGCCAAAGTTACCCTTCACTGGGCCAAAGTTAACCTTCACTGGGCCAAAGTTACCCTTCACTGGGCCAAAGTTACGCTTCACTGGGTCAAAGCACCCCAACATTACGGCTCTCAAAATAACTCCCACAGTCTCAAAATAGCAGTCTATTAAAATTCCAGTCTCTCAAAATGCCTCAATTTCAAAATTACTAAAATCTCAAAACGCCAGTCTCATTCATCATCATCATCATCCCAGCCTATATACGTCCCACTGCTGGGCACAGGCCTCCTCTCAGAACAAGAGGGCTTGGGCCATAGTTCCCACGCGGGCCCAGTGCGGATTGGGAACTTCGCACGCACCATTGAATCGCTTCGCAGGTTCGTGCAGGTTTCCTCACGATGTTTTCCTTCACCGCAAAGCTCGTGGTAAATTTCAAATGTAATTCCGCACATGAATTTCGTTAAACTCAGAGGTACGAGCCGGGGTTTGAACCCACGACCCTCTGCTTGAGAGGCGATAGGTCAAACCACTAGGCAGTCAGTCTCATTAGACTAAAAAAAAAAAATTGGTGACAGTAAATTTTCCCATTATGTTTACTATTTATTTTATTTATTTGACGACCGGATGGCTAAGTGGTTAGAGCACCTGACTACGAAGCTTGAGGTCCTGGGTTCGAATCCCGGCCGGGGCAGATATTTGTGTGAATAACACGAATGTTTGTTCTCGGTTCTTGGATGTTTAATATGTATTTAAGTATGTATTTATCTATATAAGTATGTTTATCCGTTGCCTAGTATCCATAGCTTTGCTTAGTTTGGGACTAGGTCAATTGGTGTCAAGTGTCCCATGATATTTGATATTTGATATTTATTTTGATTTGATTTATTCCAGGAGTGGCTACACCCTCCAAACAGTAGACGTGGACACCATAACAGTATGGTACCCTAGCGCGTGGCACGTCATGCACGACACGCGTACACTGGGCGAGGGGAACGCCGCGTTTAACCGACCGCTGCGGTTGAACCGCGACGTGCAGTTCGCCGCCGCAGCCATTTATGACGAGATGTATGGGAAGGTTAGTTTGACACTTCGACAAATGGCAAAAAAAATCAAAACGTCAAAAACGCAGACGCGAGTGCAGTTAAGATAACGCTCTTTAAAGCATACTGCACGTCAATGTACTCGGGTGCCCTGTGGGCGAGCTGCACGCAGCGCTCCGTCAGCTCCCTGCGCGTCCAGTATAATAACGCCTTCAGAGCGCTGTTAGGGCTGCCACGGTTCTGCAGTGCGTCCACTATGTTTGCCGAAGCGCGAGTAGATAGCTTTAATGCTATACTACGAAAAAAAAGGCATCGCTTCTGACAAGAATACGTGGCAGCACTAACAGCCTCCTGAAGATGATAGCTGTAAGAGATGAGTGCCCTATAATGCAAAATTTAATTAATACCACACTATCACTCGTCCAATATGTATACTAACATAGTTATAAGCATAAACGGCTGTATCTTTTGATTGCGTTGGCTTAGACGTTTAATTTTTTCACAGCTCCAAAGGACAGTAGACCTGAGTATTTGATATAAATTTCAGCTTGATACCTCCACGCGTTCCTGAGAAAAAGGGTCTTGACAGACGGACGGACGGACAACAAAGTGATCCTATAAGGGTTCCGTTTTTTCCTTTCGAGGTACGGAACCCTAAAAACGGCAAAACAATCACGTTTCTTGTATGGGAGCCCCCTTAACCCTTTTCCAGGCTCCGCGGATTTATTTAAAAACGAATTATATTTTTAACGTAAATTTTTGTGTTATATGGTAATCTGTGAAAATTTCAAGTGTCTTAACTATTACGACTCAAGAGATAGAGCCCTGTGACAGACGGACGGACAGACAGACAGTCTCAGTAATAGGGTTCCGCCGGCACCCTTTAGGTACGGAACCCGAAAAATGAAAAGATACAAAAACTAAACTAATAACCTAACCAACAAAAAGTTGGAAAACCCCCGACTTTGTCACTTCAAAGTTCAATATCTTAAAAACTGCTGAACTGATTTTAATGAAACATGTCTAAGAACCATCGCTAGAAAACCTGCTTTCAAATAAAAAATACCGCATTCAAATCGGTCCACCTGTTTAAGAGCTACGGTGCCACAGACACACATAGCGGTCAAACTTATAACACCCCTCTTTTTGCGTTGGGGGTTAAAAAATAAATCTAGTCAGTCGGGACCCATTCAAACTCGTGATTGGGCCAATAATACTCCGTAATGTGTCTTGACTGTTGAATTTTAATTTACTTAACACAGTTCTACATCTGTGTTTCTCTATTCAGTTTGAAATAAAAGCTGTTTTGAGGCAATTGGGTTTTTTATAAGATAAAAAAAAACCTTCCAGCCGATCAAGCTGCAGAGAAGAGCAGAGATATACACATACATACATTGCACACTATACATGCACCTATGGGCATTTTTCACAAATAGTGTATCTTTTTTTTAATTTTGGAAAAAATATGGTCAGGATTAAGAGCACAATCGATTCAGAAAAATTACCAAAAAAAAGACAGGTTTTTTTTTGAAAACGCACTATACATACACTGAAATAACCCTTCGGGCAGCCGGGTAAAAAATGGATGTATAGTCGATAAAGCACTTGGTCGACTAATACTTATTTTTTTCATTGTTTTAGGAACTCCCCGAACACAAGTCCCGAGGCGTCCCGGCGACGTTCGAGATCATCAATTTCCTGGGCTGGAAGCCTTCGCCGGACCAGCCCAAACCGCTGGAGAGGGGCTCCGGGGAGATATCACTCAAGGACCTCCACAGGATCGACGAGATAATACAGGACGTTAAAACTGTGGAGCTCACTGAGGAGGATAAAAAATAAATTGATTCTGGTTCAAATTGTTTTTTTATTTACATTATGAAATGGTTCTGAGGCAGAAGGTTATAGCGTTTTGCTACACTTTGAACAAGCTATCTTGAGACGTGATTTATAAAAATTTTAATAAAAAAGTAAAACCGACTCCAAAAAAATAAAAAAATAACAAAAAATGGAGCCGACTACAAAACCCTTGAAAAGGGGTATTAACTATATATATTCCTTATATTCGTCATAATATAAGAATTATAAAATACCTATAAACATATATATGCGTGGAAATTTGTACAAGATGATTTCAAAATAAAATAAAAGAGTAGCAATAAATTCAATAACGACAATAGTAATAAAGAAACAATAATAAGTAAAATAAAATTAGGGACGCCTCAAGTAAGTTGGAACAACTCGGCCACCAACAGGTTGTTCATTTTGGTAATCAAAAATCATTTATAATATTAGTAGGATTAAGTTTTTAATAATTTAATATGGAATAATTTATACATTGTAAATATTGTACTGTTCAAGCTGTTCGTATGTCCATTCTTCGTCATCTGAGTAGTGCGTTTCATCTGAAAAAGAAATTTAGAAATGTCAGTGACAAAAAATAACCAAGATGTTTTAAAATTTAGCAGGTGGTTGTATGTACCGCGGTAAAGACGTGACTATATTTCGAACAAAATATTTCGACGATAACTTAATGGTGTTCGGTCAAAACTAATTCATTCAACCATGTTGATTATTATTAACTATCTACTAAAACAGTCATGGAAAAGCCCTATGTTCGATGACTAGTTTCTACCAGCAAGCCAAATTTTCGTAAGAATAAAATAAGACCTTGCCTACAGCTTTAAAACTTGCGAAGGCTAATATAATTCCTATATGAAAACGAGCCACGTCCGACCTTAGGCTTCAATATATTAGTATTTAGTATTTATTTATTTGGCAAAAAACATAAAATACATAAGGCCTTATTCTAATAAGTCTTACAATATTATGCACCCTGGTAGGGTATAGCCACATTTATAATAATGTTATCTAATTCTATTAAACAACAAAAAAGTAAGATATCCTACGTACTTGCATTAAAGCTTAAAAACTACGGTTACATTATACTATAAATTAAATTAAACTGTTATAAACTATTATGGCACAATAATATCGTGTTTACAAAAATGCTTATAGTAATATAATATAATTTAAGTTTAATGATATTTTCATTCATCCATAAATTCCTTAGTAGAATAATAACATTTTTCTAATAGATCTTTTTTTAATTTAGCTATGAATAATGTATTACTATTTATATTCTTAATATTTAACGGCAATTTGTTGTATATGTTAATTGTTCTATAATACGGGCTGTTTTTGTAGATTTCTAGTATGGGTTCTGGAAGGATAAGTTTATGGGTTCGACGGGCACTTTTTGAAAATTGGTATAAGTGTAGGTTTTTTCTAACAAATATTGCTGTTTCCAGGATATATAGCGATGGAAGGGTCAATATATTAAATTTTTTAAAATATGGTTTGCAACTGTTCGGTTGGTGGATATTGGCTAAGATCCTCAGACACTTCTTCTGCATAATAATATATAATATTATCTAATAATATAATATTATCCTAAGTTATAAGAAGAAATTATATTTCAAGTTGTTATGAAATAATTTCAGGACTGACCTTTGGCACTTGGCACCCATTTAGGCATTTTCGTGTCCAGATGTATACATTTTTTTTTTCACTTTTGGAAAATATATGGCTTTTCCTACTCAGAATCAAGAGCACAATCGATTCCAATAGTTTAAAAAATGACAGTTTTGTTACGTTTTTTTCATACACTTAGTATAGGCGTAACACAGCTGACTCATACAATTTTGTATGAAAAAATGGGGCATTTTTTAAACTATCAGAATCGATTGTGCTTTTGATTCTGAGTAGGAAAAGCCATATTTTTTCCAAAATCGAAAAAAAAGAAAGGGGCATCTGTACACGAAAACGCCCATTTAGATCTCACTTATTTTGTCGTTAAAGTCAACAATCAAGGCATATTGAACTTGGCTCCATTTCACATTTATGTTTGATGGGATATCATTAGGTACTTTTTGTACAGAAATAATTTAATTTAAAAATTATAGGTAATAAAATGATCAAAATTTACTACTTTCTTATTTATTCCTTTATATTAACTCAACTACCTCTCTGGATGCCAAATTTGAACTTTCTAGGTCATCTGGAACTGGGTTAGAATTTTGATCTAAGGGTGAGTCAGTGATAAAAATGTCGAATTTCGATGTTAATATCTAAATAACCGTTTAAGATGTGTTTATAAAATTTGGAACACATATGTATCTCACAAGTCTCAATAAATGAGCAAAATTTGACACGTTTATGTGAAATAGTTTTTGAGTTATGAGGGGGTCAAAAGTGGCTCCAAATGGTTCGGGTAAAATTACACACGGTGCTGCTCGCCAGCTCTGTTAGCTAGAACTTGGCTTGACACGCTACCGCGTGTTTAGATTTGAATTACCTTCTTCTGTGTGTATCGGTGGCAAAGGCCGAGACTTTGCTTGGGTTTGAGGAGGTATGAGAGGTGTAACTGTTGATGCATTTGATTCAAATTCAGCATTTGGTCTTCTAAATGGTGGAACTCCTGGCTTCACGGGTTGTAAGCTGGGTCCCCTGCGATTACAAGGTGACTGGTTATTCAATACATTCCTTTTAAAGATGCACTTAGTACCTACAACTTAGTAGCAGAAAAAAAGTTATGTAGTACCCTATCCGAAAGTAAGTTTATTTCCTAGACTATTTAGACTGTCTAATTCCGTTAAACTCGAGACGGCGGATCGGCTAGCGCAGCGTATAGTCTGGCAAAAAAGAGTAGAAATTAAAAAACCGCCCAAGAGCGTGTCGGACACGCCCAAAATAGGGTTCCGTAGCCATTACGAAAAAATTAAGTAATATTTTTCTAAGGATTTCGTATTTTATACGGATCTTCCAAGTTTAGCTATATTTTATACCTTAGGCTGCTATTTACTCTTAAACTACTAATATTTCTCAAGAAAACTTAGCCGTTATAGTTTGCCTTGAAAGTTTGATATACTACTACCATCCTGAATTTTTTAAAATTTTTCCACCCACCGGTTTAGATTTTAATGAAAATTTGCACTTTAAAGTTGAATATTTCGCAAAAAAATCAATGAATCGAAAAATCTTCTTAGCAAACCCCTAATGGTTTTGAAAGACCTATCCAACGGTACACCACACTATAGGGTTGGATGAGAAAAAAATCACCCCCACTTTACGTCTATGGGAGGTACCTACCCTAAAAAAATTTTTTTTAGTTTTTTATTGTACCATTTTGTCGGCATAGTTTACATATATATCCGTGCAAAATTACAGCTTTCTAGCATTGATAGTCCCTGAGCTAAGCCGCGGACGGACAGACAGACAGACAGACATGGCGAAACTAAGGGTTCCGTTTTTGCTATTTTGGCTCCGGAACCCTAAAAACTGCCAAATCAAACCAAAAAGGGAGGACACTACAGTGTTGCCACTTTTTAATTTCTACTCTTTTTTGCCAACTACCAACGAGATGGACGGATGACCTGAGGCCGTACTGCCTAACGTTTCTGGCGGTCGCGATCGCAATCAAATGACAGATTTCGCGTACAAAAACTGTCATTTGAATGCGATCGCGAGTGTTAAAAACGTTACGCAATAGACCCTCTGGTCGCCGCGGGTTCACGATGGATGCATGCTTATGATGATATATGCACGTCCCACAGTTGGGCACATACCTCCTTGAGGCTAGCTGTAACTTGCAACGTTCATATTGCTACGTTCGTGGGGTGGGTTCGTGATTGAAAAGCACTTTTAACACCGATGAATAAAAGTAGGATTTATTTTCACACTGTAACTTTACAAAACAGTTCACAGTAATTTCGCACTCTAAAACTCACTTACTATGGGGTGGGTTCGTGATTGAAAAGCACTTTATTTATTTATTTATTTATGTCACTGTAAAGTCATGTACATTAAAGTAGGATGTTATCGTTAGGTACATAAGTCAGTCCATGACGCCTGCAAGGGCACACAATAATAATTACAACACCGATGAATAAAAGTAGGATTTATTTTCACACTGTAACTTTACAAAACAGTTCACAGTAATTTCGCACTCTAAAACTCACTTACCAGTCGCTTTGATTCTCTTCGATGTTTATCTCTGGGTATCGTATTCGAAACTGACTCCGCCGCAACCTCGCCCGGCTTATATACCTACCCCCGGTGAATCGGTTCACAAAGTTCGAGAACAGTCCAGCTAGGACGTCATACCTACATTTCGAATGTTCCGGAAACGAGTAGAGTGTCTGTCTCTTTCATGTGCTATTTCTGTCACACAGTTACTAGAATATTCCGGAAATGGGATCATCTGTCTGTCTCTCTCACACATATAGGCTATCCTTGTGACACACCTTCTCGAATGTTCTCAGTATAGCTGTCCCTTTCTAATTGTGCTATCTCTTTCACTCCTATTGAAAATTCCGCCATATACTGAAATGTACTTCAGGGCATAAAGGCCTGAAAACGGGTTTTCAGGTTATAGCGTCATCAGATAGAGGGTGGACTGAAACGGACTGAAAACATGTTTCAGGCGCCTGAAAACGACGGCAACTTGGGTGATTTTGATAAACTAATATGTGATAGAGCATCCCCTGAAACGGCCTGAAACAGTATTCCAGCCTGCTGAAAACGCCTCCAAGATACGGAAAAACGCGATCAAAGTTTATCGTCTAACCCACCGCAGTAACAATACGTACAGTCACCTACATACCTATTATCTGCACATAATGATATTATGATGATGGAGAGAACATACCCTGGGATAGGCTCATTAGTTCTAGGCAGCGCAGCTTCTGGCTTCTTGGCAGGTTTCAAGGATGCTTCTATCTTCGGCATAACCAGCTTCATATTTGGTGATAGGGGGTTGATTGCGCCGGCTGGTGTTTTCGCAGGTTTAGCTAATGTAGGTGGTGGGGGGGTTTTGGTTGGTGTCTTCTTCATTTCGAGAGTGGATTGCTGCGAGGGCGACGGCGAGGTGGCTGGAAAAATTTATGGGTTTAATTTAATTTAATCTTTAGGTTAAAATACCATAGTTTTCTGGAAGCCATTCAGGCTATTGTCAATATCTATATTTTCATAATAATATTAAGACATGGCAAATTCAGGAGTTGTCAGATACCGTATACCTGTGTTTAAAGGTAATTACTAACCATTTTTAACGTTTCTCTTCGCGAGTGCGTTCTTCAACTCCAACAGTCCCGGGTCTGTAGCTAAGAAAAGAAAACTTTTATCATTATAATCATCACTTCAAAATTACAGTATTGCCGATTACTTATTTATTGAGTTTAATTTTATTCACTTCTCATGCTCTTAAAACGTTACTTTAGTCTGTACATATCGGGAGTAAAGGTCCTCATTAATCTCTAGGGATTAAAGTTTTTTTTTAATTTACGTTGGAAACCCTTAAACAGCCAATCACGGTGTTTGTGGAAGGAGGATTTTTAGGGCGTGGAAATAGCCTCAAAATGATAATTGTGCAAAAAGACTTAAAAAACACGGTTTAATTTCGTGAAACACGATTAATGAGTACGAATATGAATCTATTCAATTACCTTATCTAAGGATTAATTAATTTTATTATGCATAATCCAATCAGTTTTAAAATAGTTTTCAATTTTGAAACTGTTGGCTAAATATGCAAGCATTAAGTGCGTCACTTCGAAAAAAATAAAACAAAAGAAAAATTCGCGTAAAAAAATTCTAACGTTGTTTTTTTTTCCTTGTATTCAAAGTGAAAAGTAGAGTGCTTAACGTGAGACTAAACAACCATAATGACACTCGAACTATAGCCACCCTCGCGTGCTCGGGTGGGCCTCATTAGGTATGGTTTGTTTTAGTCCCTCGTTGAACAATCTACTATTAAATTTTTACTTCAGTCTTCAGTATTTACATCAGTCATTTTTGGTCGTTCGCACTCGTTTCTCGCTGATCTACGATCTACTCTTCGACCAGAGGCCGTATTGCCTAACGTTGTTTAACAGAGTACTTACAAAGCAACGCACCTAAAAAGAGCTCCTGGCGATATACCTGCGCAGTGAGCGGAATACGGACCAAATTGGCGGCGGAGCAGTGGGGGACGCGGGAGGGGGCGTAGGAGCGGCGCGCGGCCGTCACGCCATTGGCTTATTAGTTGACGGATGCGCAAACGTATCCCCTCCACTAGCCACCCAGAGCTCTTTTTACGTGCTCTGTCACTGTATGCCTGCTAACAATTTTAAACAAAAATCCAAGGCAATGACAATACATATTATCTTTAATCTCCACCGTACACTCCGAAATATTGTTATTAAATGCAAACTAAACAAACCGTAGGGTCCCGTATTCTAATACGGCAGTGGTTTACTTACGAAGTATTTTCGGCATCGAGCCACTCGGTTTGGGTGGCCTTTGCAGTGAGGTCCCTGGCTTGGGTGGCCTGGGCAGTGAGGTGCCTGGCTTGGGTGGCCTGGGCAGTGAGGTCCCTGGCTTGGGTGGCCTGGGCAGTGAGGTGCCTGGCTTGGGTGGCCTGGGCAGTGAACCAGGCTTGGGTGGCCTGGGTAATGAACCCGTCAGACTATCTACGTCAGTTGGCTTGGGCGGGCGACATGGAGCTGAAAAAAATTTTTTTTATTTTATTCGACTGCATGGCAAATGAGCAAGTGGAAAAATGTTTTCTAATTAGTCATGGGATAAAAAATCCATTGTATTTAATATAATTTTAATATAATAAATGCGAAAGTGTGTATGTTTGTCCGTCTTTCACGTCGAAACGGAGCTACGGATCGACTTGATTTTTGGCATAGGTAGGTAGAGATAGTTTATGGGCAAAAGAGTGACATAGGCTACTTTTTATCCCAGAAAAAAGGACAGTTCCATTATTACAGTTTATTATTTATTTTTTATTGTACCATTATGTCGGCATAGTTTACATATATAATATATTCCTGCAAAATTACAGCTTTCTAGCATTGATAGTCCCTAAGCAAAGCCGCGGACGTACAGACAGACATGGCGAAACTATAAGGGTTCCGTTTTCCCTTAAAAATATCACTAGCTACATAAATAAAAAAAAAACATTTTGATAGAATAATAAAGAACATTTAGCATATTACACCTTCTTTATTTTTCTTGCCCTCACGATGTAACACGCTTTTGATTATAATATACTAGCTTTTGCCCGCGGCTCCGCCCGCGTGGTATTCGGTTATCGCGCGCTGTTCCCTCGGGAACTGTGCATTTTCCGGGATAAAAAGTAGCCTATGTCACTCTCGGGCCCATAAACTATCTCTATGCCAGAAATCACGTCGATCCGTCGCTCTGTTACGGCGTGAAAGACGGACAAACACACAAACATACAAACACACTTTCCCATTAATAATATTAGTAGTATAGGTTTAATTGGGACTGTGATAAAAACGCAAAGATTTAATACAATGTACTTTTGAAACGGTTTCTTATCTGATTTAAATTATTTTTTCACTTCTCATGCTCGTAAAGTTCGTGTTTATGCTGGATCTAGGCGACATAAAATGACTTTTTATGCACTAGTGCATAAAATAAAATCTTCGTCTAAGACCAACAACCACAAACAAAGAAGTTTATATTTTTTTTTTCTTAATTTTTAATTTATATAGTATTAAAAATCAATCAAAATAAATGAATAAAACTAAAAATTATAATTATATAGTAATTCATGTAAAATAAAATGTACATAGTAAGTGAACAATTGATCCACTGTTGCTAATTTCGTTTCCTCGCCATCGAAGTGAAAAGCAAAGTGTAAAACTCGAGCATTAAACCTATTTTCCCCTCGACGTGTCTCCATACCGGCTCGGGTGGCTATATGAATGTCTTGGGTAAAATGGATCGTTTTATGCTCTTGTTGTACAATCTACAGTTAACTTTTTAGTTCTTTTTATTTACAATGAATAAAAGCTTCAAATACCTACCTACCTACCTACCTTTTTACACCAAATAAATTTATTCTAGTCTATTCGATATACCTTTGTTCAGGGTAGTAACTGGTGTGGGGGGCAGTTCCTTCTTCACAGGACTCGCTGGCACTGGCTTGGAGCTGATGCTGTTCAGGCTCAAGGTCGAAGACATCAGCTTCGACTTTGGAGGACCTGAAGAAGACGAGATTGGCAAGGTTATGTTGCTCTGAGGATGAACTCAGGTTGAGTTCGAAACGCGTGGTTCCCTAACCATATAAAAACCCCTGGGTCATTTGATTGAGATTTGATTTCGGTGACTGTACTAAATGTCATGAGGTGCTGACTGTACTTACGAGGCAAAGTGTCTATCGGCACCGGGGGTGGTACAGGGGACTCTGAAAAATAAAAAGCTTTATATTTTTTTATGTTATATCATTCTGTCTTAGAAAAGTTGAAAAGCCCTCGACATTTTCATTTCCAAGTTCAATATATCAAAAAAAAAAATTAACAATAAATGGAACCGACTTCAAAAGCCATGAAAATAATTTTCTACTAGTTTGAAGTCGGTGCCTCAGCACGAGCCAGCAGGAGTGGAACTATAGTCGTCTACCTTACCTACATACTATATATTGGGCTTCAATCACTCCTGCTGGCTCGTGCTGAGGCACCGACTTCAAACTAGTAGAAAATTATGTTCAAGGTTTTTGAAGTCGGTTCCATTTTTTGTAAAAAAAAATTTTTTCGTCGTTTTTAGTGATTTGTAGCCAAACTGATCACAACGATTCAATTAAGTTCAAACACAGCATAATTATATCATTTTACATAGCTACCGTTAGTAGTACCGTAGTACCGTTAGTAGTATACGTAGAGTACCGCTAACTGCGGTCTTCTTCATCAGGGTCCAGGTTACCAAATGATACTTTCTGAATGTAAATACTTGACTTGATGTTAAAAATGCCAAAATCGCTATAGGTGTGCTTTAAAAATTCGAGGGTTGCCCTCGATTTCTCTAAGATCCCATCATCAGATCCTGACTTGGTGTCAATGGGACCACCTCGGAAGTATGTCCTTTAGAACTAAAAAAGAATTTTGAAATTCGGCCCACAATTGGCGGAGTTATCGCGTAACAAACATACAAAATAAAAACATACACCCGAATTGAGAACCTCCTCCTTTTTTGATGTCGGTTAAAAAAAGCTGAACTGATTTTAATGATACAAAAGAAAAAAAGAAAAAAAAGAAGAACTTTTTTGTTTGATTTTGTATATTTATTTTTATGTGCAATAAAGAGTTTACATACATACAAAAGCCTAACTGCAACAGACTAATCTGACAGCTTGTAAATTGCAACATACCCCCTGGAAGCGGCAGCGGGGGTCGATTTTTGATATCCAACTCACTTGAGTCTGTAAAAAAAAATGACAAATTATAAATCGCTAGCTTTGAAGTGAATTATAATCTAGCCAAGTCAAGTCTTGAACTTGCAGTAGGTAAGGTATAGTCAAGGGCAAAGATATCGATACGGCCAAAGTTGCAAAAATATGTTTACACGACCTTAATGTTAAGTACGTAAAGTCGTGTAATATATTTTTGTAACTTTGGCAGTGTCGATATCAAGATAAGATTGTTTTTTTGGAATCTTTTTGTATTTTTTATTTAAATTCCAAATTTTTACTTTTACGGTCATCCCGTAAAACCTAAATTGAAAATACAAACTGAAATATAGATGCACAGAAAAACTTGAAAAATAAGACCAGCACTGGGAATCGAACCCAGGTCCTCGGTATTCCGTACCGCGTGCTATACCACTACACCACTGCTGGTCAACGGTACAGACACGAATTTCCCCTATGCACCTCATATCTCAGCTTGTTTGTTTCTTATTTAGCCACTTAAGCAGTGACGCTAGCGACATCTATACCGTAGCCCTCATCGAGAAACTTTCGGCACTCCATTGGAACTAACCGCTCACCCGGACAAGAGATGTCGTTACTAAGCAATCAAATTAAGATTGGTTGGTTGGTTGATTGGATTGGTTTGGATTGGACCTGGGTTCGATTCCCAGTGCTGGTCATATTTTTCTGGTTTTTCTGTGCATCTATATTTAAGTTTGTATTTTCATTTTTGTATTTTCTTTGCCCTTGACTGTACATCCGAACTTTGAACTCGGATCGGACGGATCTTGATTCTTAAAACGGCGAAGTTACCAGCGGTTAATATCAATTATTCATTAACTAAAGATTAAGATAAAGATAATTTATTTGTCAAACGAGTTCCTATATACAATTATTAAATTGAATATATAGATGTACAATAATTTGATGTCCTGTCCTTCATGTCTTGCCTTTCAGCATACAAATTTTTACTTATGAATTTAAATAATTATACAACAAAAAAATAGGAAATAATTAAATTACAATCAATATTACATTAATGTTAAGTATATAAATCATTTTGCATTTAATACTAATGATAATCAGTGGAACATTTTGAAAACAATATCTAGTATATATTATCTAGTAGATATTCGTTAACAGAATAATATGCCTTGTCGGTTAAAAAATCTTTCAATGCTTTTTTGAAACTAGGTAATACTTCCTTCTCTGTTACAGTTTTTGGTAGCTTATTGAAAATTTTAGGAGTCATCCCTAGCACATTTTTGGAGAACTAACTGTTGCCTGCGACTCTGTTCACGTAGAATTCGTTTATTGCTATCCCGCGGGAACTATGATGCGGTTTAACGATGCCATACATGAAAAATTGTAGTTTTTCTTATATTATTTAAGTAATCAATAAATAAATTTCGTATAGTTTTTAATCGCCAGTTTGGATCAAAATGTGATGACCTTTAATCATATACGAATAGTGAACTTTTCACAACTAAAGCACTGCACCAAATTTGATGAAATTTGGAATGGAAAATAGCTTGAGCTCCATAGCAGAAACTACGAGTAGAATATTTTTAAACAGAATGAGAGCGGATGAGTCCACGAAACACAGTTATTAAATTATGTATAAATAATATAAATCGAATTAATATTATGTAGCAAATTACGTATTAATCTACTTACAAAGTAAACAAAATTATTACTTCTTTTCTTCATCATCATCATCATCATCACCATTATTATGACTTCACAAAAAATGTTTAGAACCCGTTCTTCTGTGACCTTCTAGAGTTCAATGTTATCCTAAACGGACTTTACACAAATCTTGATTTATTCTTAGGCATTATTTAAAAGCTTGTATTAAAAAAACTAAGCCAAAGACAAAGCTTATTTTATTTTGAAACTTTAATATATTGATAACAATTAATAACCATTCAAACATGTGTTTCGATAAGAATTGATACGTAGCTGTACAAATCTTGATTTACGAATACGCGACCTGGGAAAGGCATTATTTAAAAGCTTGTAAGTATTAAGAGTAAAAAAACTTTTTAACAAAAAATGGAACCGACTTCAAAAACCTTGAAAATTATTTTCTACTAGTTTGAAGTCGGTGCCTCAGCACGAGCCTTTTTTTGCTGACTGTACTTTTTGGTGACTGTACTTGCGTTGTCATCTAAATGAGGGCTATCGTTTTTTGTCTTACTAGATGGCGCCACTGTTGCGTGAGGTTTTTAAGTGTGGCTTTCAGAGTCTGTTATTACGGGCGTTAAAACAAAGTTTAGATTAAAATCATATTTAAAACACCTTAAAACCGTATCATAAAAATATCCAGCAACCACAGCGTTGCTAAGTCCCGTTTTGTTCGAAAAAAGGGAGGACAAAAGTTTCGAAAGACAAAACTGTCTCAAAACACAGACATTCATGCCCCGTAACGCATAATTGCCATAATTAATTTCAGGTTATGCAAAATATTCACAAAATTATTCTAATTATAAATAACCCGCGTAGCTCACCCAAAAACTATGAGATTTGACATTTCGGAGACCTCACGCTACACTAGCGCCTCTAGCGGCGAATTCATTCGCGATAGCCCTCATTGCATATGTATACGCACCAAATTTCAAGTCAGTACTATTGACCATTGAGGAGTTCCTCCTGCGGAGACGATCCTGCCAGGACCACCAAGATGTCACTTCCATATTATTGTATTGTCACCTAATTTACATAGGTATGCCAAATTTAAAGTCATTCGAACCGCTGAAAGTGGGTCAAATTTAGCTTCCAAGATTTGATCCAAACAAATAAATAAACAGGGCAAGCTAAAGAAAAGCTTGTAAAAATTGGGACTTTCGAGTAGTCGTATTAAAAAAAAAAAGTTCATACCTTTGTACAGAGCATTGACTCCGACCATCTCGTAAATGTGACTGTCTGTCTCAGCAGCCGCTCTGTTAGTCTTTGTGTTTCGACGACTCGGCGGCGCACTGTACCTGCCTAAAAAAAATCTTTACTTAAATTCATTCTTTCCGGAATATATCAGTAAATTATTATGTTACTTGTGGATGCGGAAAGCACAAGACCGGTCTGAGTGCAGAGCCTCGGGGGAGGCCTATGTCCAGCAGTGGACGTCTTTAGGCTGACATGATGATGATGATGATGAAATATTTTAAGGACTTCAATTGATTTTGTACCATTGTTTAATTTTATGTGGTCATTATATGTACTATGCCCGGAAATCTTAAAAACGGCTGAGCTGATTTTAATGAAACATTGCTAGGAACTACTGAAAGGAATCTTGCGTTGATATAAAAAGCCACACTGAAACATAACAAACTGAAACATAGATGCACAGAAAAACCAGAAAAAGAGACCAGCGCTGGGAATCGAACCCAGGTCCTCAGCATTACGTGCTGCGTGCTATACCGCTACACCACCACTGGACAGGAGTACAGACACAAATTTCTCGGTTCACCCTCACTAGACCGAATATCATAAAACCTAATTTCACTAGGCATATCAACGTTAGATATAATTTTCATTAGCCCTAATATCATGATACCTAAACTTGTATGGCCGAATTGATTACTAGACTTAAAGTTTTACATCCTAATGTTTACTTGTACTAAAAATTAAATGTTCTAATATTACTAAAACTAATAATGATTATTCCTAATGATTAATAGACCTAAGAGCCATAATTCCTAATCATTGTGCATGAAAAACAAATACTAAATTAGGTAAATTATACCCACATGGGTTAGGAGGTTAGACTTTTGACAAGGCGCGAAGCGCCTGACCTACGCGGAATAGGAGCTCCGCCAACTTTTTGCTGGTTAGGTTATTTTAGGTCTATTTCTTAGACGTGGCTGTTTATGATATTTCACCACTTTTGACAGATCGATCATCTTAAAGGAGACAACTGTTCGTTGGTTAGGTTATTACTTAGGAATTTAATCTACCCAAAATTATCGTCACGATTGAGGGTTCCCGTGTCCGATTGAAATTTGAATGGATCCTACAGCTTACGCTTTGTTAGCATTAAATACTTTTCTGTTTTAAATTCAGGTCTACGAAACAATGTCTGGCTGGATTAGCATAGTTTATGCGATACACGTGCCAGTATAATACGATAAAACATGTCAACTTCGTCGATAAAATAATATATAGAGCCAGGTTGTGTATAGTGACATAATTTTCTGCCGTACATAAGTCTATCGGACCGTCTGGCCGATATTTATAGAAATTAAGATGAATAATATTATCACAATATTGAAGACAAACTTAATTTTTTGCAATGTCGGCGAGACGGTCCGATAGACTTATGTACGGCAGAAACTTATGTCAAAAGTCTTCAATTTTATGATATGCAATAGAGCTATGAAACTGCCAGAGTTTTAAAGTGGATGCTGTTTTGCAATACAATATCAACCCTTAGAAAAGTTTTTTTCTTCCAACTATGCTTTAATTTAATCATAACCGCACTAAATACCCAGCACAAAGCGGGACTTTTCTGCTCTAGAGCAGAAAAAAATTATGAAAATCCTTTATTTAATGCTTTATTGTTTTAGATTTTTTTTAATTGCACCACCAAAGAGGTAACACAGTATTTTTGCTTTAAAATTAGCCTGCATAGTATAAAAAATCTAGTGTTAGGTTGGTCAACCTGACGGTCTTATGAAATTTGACAGATTGCGTACAAAAAATTTGTTGCTACCAATCCTACCAAAATCAATAAGTAGCCGAATATTTTAAAAAAAACTTTGTGTGTTTGGTTGGCCAACCTGGCGCCCAACCGAAATTTGACAGATCGCGGGTAAAAATATCTGCTACTGGCAACTAACTCTGCCAAAAAAAGTAAAAAAAAAAACAAATTGGCGGAAACCTTGCGAATTTTCCGTGGTAATTTTTTGAAAGTGCGAATGTAAACTTACAAAAACGGAATCATCGAGTGCTAGTGACATTTCTTTCCTATTTAGCATTTATACCTAGTGCCATCCCCGAAGACGCGTGATTTTGTCTAAATTAGCCATTAATAACATTGTAATAAGAACCACGGCTCGCGTCATCGTGAATGACTCTACCTACGAGTTTGTCATGAGTTTTTTTTGTCTACTATTCCTGTAATAGTTGAAAGAAAAGCAGATTATGCACCTCGCATTAAGTAATTTATATTGCCCTCGCTGACGCTCGGGCTCCAAATCGGCACTCGGTGCAATAATAAATAACTTTCCGCTTGGCGCAACAATCTACTATTACAGCTGACATTGTACTGCGAAATGACAGTGAGTTGACTCAGTATTGCTAAACTGCATCCAACTAAGGTGTAGGGTTAGTAAAGCCAGGGTTAAGGGGCTTGGCTTTTCCTTGGATCTGTTAACTTTTTACAGCGATAGCGTTAAGAGCTTGTGATTGTTGGCCGCCATTTTTAACCCCCGACGCAACGTAGTTACTAGAAAACTGTAATTTGGCATGAATATACACAAATACACATATCAGTTATGCTCCCTTATATTTTTTTTAAGGTAAAGGTAAAGGTAAACGTTAAGTGATTTCTTTTTTCTCGACTGGTCCTATAGTGTGGGGTATCGTTGGATAGGTCTTTTTAAAACATTGCCATGACGATTTTTCGATTTAGTGATTTGTTTGCGAAATATTCAACTTTAAAGTGCAAATTTTCGTGAAAGTGCAGTGTAAGCGTAAGCGCGTTAACACTCGGCCATCTATAGCTAGACGGCTGGCAATCCCCTATTTCGTGGCCTCTGCAGTAATGTACTATTTCTTAAAATATATTAGGACATTTAATTTTAAGTATTCCAGTAAAAAATTTTATGCTTTCCCGCCATTTCTTAAAAAAAAACTGCAGGTGTATTTTTCCACCGAAAACACCACAAGCTGTTTCAGACATAATAAAAAAAGTCCGGAGTTCCAACTGACACCGGCCATTTGAGCTGGCTGTATACGACTTGTGCCAACATTTCCATGGCCGTTTCAACTTTTTAAAAAGTTTGAGATTCGACAATAATGACATTTGTATCCGACATTGTTGTCGAGTTAGCGAACCAGCAAATTTTTTTTTACTTTTTAATTTTTCGCTGACCATCCATACTAATATTATAATGTGAAATGTCGAAACGGTGCTACGGATCGACGGGCATAGAGATAGTTTATGGGCCCGAGAGTGACATAGGCTAGTTTTAATCCCGGAAAAATGCACAGTTCCCGAGGGAACAGCGCGCGATAACTGAAATCCACGCGGGCAAAACCTAGTAAACTATAACCCCCTTATTCATAAACGACAATCAAACCTATTTTAGTTAAAATGCCGCTAAAATTCGTTTGTCCTTATCTGTCACTTCGACATTTGTATTTGTTAGAAAGGGACAAAGCATTTGTTAGTTAACATAGGCTTGTTAAGTTTTATGAATAAGGGGGTAACACTTACTTTACCTTCTGATATGTAAAGAATAATGTCAACTTTTACGTAAATTTTTGCGAAATAAAGTTAATTTGAAATATTTCTGCAAGGAACCCTTAAAATTGAGTTGCTAATGGCGTATCTGGACGTACGAGTACATATATTAATACCCAATAGTTCTAAAACCGCATTAGCGATCCCTTCAAATAGCGAACCTACTGTGTTAAAAATAAAGTTGTGTTCAATACTTGTGATGTATACATTATCATTTAATAATATTGTAAATATTATGTTTAAAAAAAATATATATATACCTCGTTCAGTTTCTTGCCGGATTCTTCTCAGCAGAGGTTTTTCCGAACCGGTGGTAGATTTTTTTTGACATTCATAAGTGCTTGTTATAGCCTAAATTGAATAAAGATGTTTTGACTTTGACTTTGACTTTAAATCTGTTTAGAATTCAGGCCCAGCGCCACGTGTAGATTTGTTAATTTATGCGAGAGACGTTCGAGATTTGGTAACTGACTAGTGTTTAAATTTAATTCAGCAGTTGGCATCATCATTAACATCATCCGAGTCTCTGACCATGGGGGCTTTAAATACAAGGTTCGATTCTACTCGCATAGCTGAGCTACTTTTGTTTTGCAACTTTTCAAAATTATGATCACTGTTAATTTTTTTTCATACAGATTAAATGTAATTTTAAACGTATAAAACAAAACACAACAAAACAACAAACACACAAACAAACAAACAGCAAAGTAAAGGCCCCCGTACCAAGAGACAGCGATAACATCGCCATGTCCGATATACTGATTTACCGATTAAACTTTGAGGATCAATAAATGATGTAAATTCGAGTTATTTGAAAATGTTACAAAAAACCCGTGGTCTAGAGCTCTGTTAAGTAGCTAACTTAAACTTCAGCACTTACACTTCATTTAGGTACCTACTAAGAATTTTTGAGGTGGTCGCGATTTGAATTGGTCCTTGTTTCCTTGTGTTCGTCTTGTTTTCTTCTTTTTAGTATTTTTTAACGCAGTCGGGTTTTGATTTTTTAAATTATTTGTTTTATTTCATACTTTTTGATATTTCTGTGAAAACTGTAAATAAAACCACATGATATATATATATATTTGTAATCTGTTTTTAAATCCCTTCATTTTGATACCCTACTCGATAGGTTTCAATAAAAAAGTTTTTTGAAGACACAATTAGGCGCCAAAAATCCGCCATTTAATTTTTTTAAGAATTTCATGTACCCAGTGTCTCTCGCGTCATTAAAAAGAATGACGTACCATCTATCAAAATCGGTTCATCCGTTGAATAGTTATGAGAGGACATAGGAATAGACATACATACATACATACGGGTCAAACACATAACCTTCCTTCTACGCAGTCGAGTAAAAAGTAGCTTAGTTATGCGGGTAGAATCGAACCTTAATTTTAAAGCCCCAGACGTCCTCTTAGAATGAATCTTGGGCCGTAATTCCCACACATGGCCAGTGGCCAGCTCGTCGAAAAATTTAAAAGTAATTTCGCATATGAATGCAAAACTGAGCGCGGGCTTGAATCCGCAGCCTCTTCTTGAGAGGCCATCGTTCAAACCACTGGCCACAACGGCTGTACAGTAGTTCTGATTACTAATTAAACATCTCATCAAACATCGGTTGTTGCTCTGAAGATGAGCCCTGGTTGAGTTCGAAACGCGTCAGTGTAGTGTAGTGGTGCTGACAGATGGGTTTGTGTGATTTATTGTGTATTCTTACAGTGTGGAGGTGGAGGAACTGCATGAGCACATTTGGTGCATAAACGCAGCACTCATGAGATCGCGGATGAGCAAAGTAATTCTTTCAGTTTCTCGTTTTGCGGTAAAAAGTGGTGGTTTTCGGTACGATATCCTGGAACCCTGCGTGTAAAAGCCCAACACATTAGCCGATTTAATTTGATTTGCAGTCACGTAATTGCTATAAAGAAAAATACCTAAGTTATAACGAAATAAATTCTATCACGCCTTACAATCTCATGTTTTTTTTTGGATTTGAATCTTTAATGGCCAAGGACACTATGTCCTTGCTTAGTTTTTAACCGACTTCAAAAAAAGGAGGAGGCTATAATTTGGTTGTTTTTTATATAAAAATTATACTACGCATTATTATAATGATATAATTGAAGTAAAACCGGCCAAGAGCTTGTCGGACACGCCGGAAATAGGGTTCCGTAGCCAAGCCATTACGAAAAAATTAGGTAATATTTTTCTAAGGATTTCGTATTTTATACGGAATCTTCCACGTTTAGGTATATTTTATACCTTAGGCTGCTATTTACTCTTAAACTACTAATAATTCTCAAGAAAACTTAGCCGTTATAGTTTTCCTTGATAGTTTAATATAGTTACTAAAATCCTGATTTTTTTCAAATTTTTCCACCCACCGGTTTAGATTTTAGAGGGGGGGGGACGGACGGACGACGATGACGCTTGATTTATATGAAAATTTGCACTTTAAAGTTGAATATTTCGCAAACAAATCACTGAATCAAAAAAATGTCTTAGAAAACCCCCAATGGTTTTAAAAGACCTATCCAACGATACCCCATACAATAGGGTTGGATGAGAAAAAAAAATCACCCCCACTTTACGTCTATGGGAGGTACCCTAAAAAAAAATTTATTAGAATTTTTTATTGTACCATTTTGTCGGCATAGTATACATATATATTCGTGCAAAATTACAGCTTTCTAGCATTGATAGTCCCTGAGCAAAGCCGCGGACGGACGGACAGACAGACAGACAGTCAGACATGGCGAAACTATAAGGGTTCCGTTTTTGCCATTTTGGCTCCGGAACCCTAAAAACTATCCCACCAAAACATAAATGAGAAATGAGTGCCAAGTTCAACATTAGATATGATATATGTCTTGATTGATGACTTTAACGACAAAAGAAGTGAGATCTAAATGGGTGCCAAGTTTAATGGTCAGTCCTAAAATTTATTTATAAGAATATAAAATATTTTATAAGAACTTAAAATATCATTTCTTCTTCTATCTTAGGATATATTGAAGCCTAAGGTCGGACTAGGCTTGAAGTATTGTAGGGACACCTCATAGTAATTTGGATATAATTAATAGGAACTGATGATGAAGACCACATTTGACCTCCAAGCTTCTCAAAAAAAAGTATTTCACGGGTTGAATTTATAATCGTGAATTTTGAAAATCACCATTTCTTTTGGTGAAAAATCTCCGTCTTTGTCATTTCAAAGTACAATATCTCAAAAATGGCTAAACCGATTTTAATAAAATATAGCTTTGAATCACCGCAAGGAAGTTCACTTTTACAACAAAAAAAAAACATATCGAAATCGGTCCATCCGCTTGAGAATTACAATGCCACAGACAGGCAGACAGACATTGGCGTCAAACATATATTATAACCCCTCTATTTAAGTTGGGGGTTAAAAAGTCAAGTGTCGCCCAGAAACGCTGTTGTGTCTGACCCTTGAAGCAGCGAAATTATAAGCTTAGATATATAATTTAATTTAATTTAATATAATTATTAATATTAATATTACCTTCGTCATTTCTATTAAAATGCCTGTCCCGTGTAACCAGAGAGTCCAACCTATTTCGCACTTGGGCTGTAACAAATAAATATTTATTTAATTAAACAAGTAACTAACTAATTTTAAATGATAACAACACGGATAACTCACGTCTGAAATCGAGTTTAGCTCGACATGTTTCGGGCTTTACAGAGGGATGTGTGCTAACCTGCTTGTGTGCTACCCTACTTTTGACAATTAGGTATAACAAAAAACCGGCCAAGAGCGTGTCGGACACGCCCAAGATAGGGTTCCGTAGCCATTACGAAAATAATCAAGTAATATTATGTGCGTTATAACACAATTAAAACACTTACTACAGTCTTAAAATCTATTACCAGAAAAAGTGCGTATTTTCACGGCACTTACGTCCTTTTGTTGAGAAGCACAGTTTTTCGGCAATAACTCAAAAACGGTATATCCGATCATGTTGAAACCAATTTTTGTTGAAAGTATAATTTATTAAGACAATTTTTGCTACTTTGGGAGCGATTATTTCCGGAAATCTTCACTTAATCAAAAAAGTTTTTGAGAAACTTTACTATCTTTTCAAAAGAGCTGTCGAACTATGTGCCACACGTTGATGCGAGTTAAATTTTTTTTTTCAATTTCTGTTACGTGTTTGGAGTGCCCCTATAAATATTTATTTTTGTAATTTAACTACAAAACTAAATAGCGGCTTTGATAAGACATCTGTACTCCAAATTTCATTGATATATGTCTTGTAGTTTTCGAGTAAAATGCCTGTGACATATGGACAGACAGACAGGCAGACGGACTTGACGAAACTATAAGGGTTCCGTTTTTGCCATTTTGGCTCCGGAACCCTAAAAATGACGATACGCGGTACGCGGGTAGTTGTGCGCCGGTATTAGTTTCGTCGGGTAGTCACGCGCAGTGCGCGTGTCGCAGCAACCATAGACACAGAATAAGTAATAGTACAAGAACAGAAGGCTCTCTCTTTTGATGTTGACGAAAGCCGCCATTTTATATGCCTACGTAATTTTTATTAGCAAAATCACCGCGCACCATCTAGCAATATTGAACTCTAGTGCTGCGCGCGAAGGTCGTTATTATTCAACACCAACGTTTTGGTTTAGGATATGGTTGTAAATCAATAAAACAATAATACTCGCATATAACTTAAGAGTAAATTCGGACAAATACTTAGTTTTCTAGCATTTTTAAATTGACTCGCCTACGATATCCGACGGTCACAAAATGGATAATTGTACAAGGTCGCGTGCCGCATGCGTCGTCGGCTGCCTCAAAGATTTTGTATTGTACGCCCGCAGTGGGCATTGGTAAATCGCTAATTACCTATCTGTTCTTTTGTCGCACTCGCACTTAATATGGTTTCGAACAGAATTGGGTTAGTTAGTTTAATGTTTTGTCCAGATTCCCACGGGTAAGGGATAATATCTTGAAATTTCAACAGCTGGGTGCGATTCATGAAATTGGGCACGGTTGTTTTTAATGCAGCATCAATTAAAACCACGATGTAATTTTTGAGAATTTCCACGGGCATTTTTTGTTTGTTACTCCTTCCACAAAAGTGAGTGGGCGGATTCGAATGAACTTTGGGTTGTAGGCAGCTAAACGTCTGGAATAACATAGGTTAGTTTTTATCTTGATATTCACACGGGATCGGAATTGAAACTATACAACGCACCATATAAATCTGCCTAAAAGTTCATTACTTAATATTAAATATATTGACCCGGATAACTCATGTGTTAAATCGAGTTTAGCTCGACATGTTTCGGGCTACTCCGTAGCCCTTCGTCTTCGGAGCAACGCGACTCAGCGGCTGCTGCAACACGCGCACAATCAAAAGTTATCCGGGTATATATTTAATGTGAGTGAGTCTCACGGTAGTTTCATGTTCATTACTTAATACTCAGTTTTGACGCATTTTTGAGATACATTTTTTTATGCGACGTCTTTACGTTACTCCCGGATTGAGTTCGAATCGCTTAACGGTATAGTGCCTATTCAATTATTGGAATTATACCTTTATAGTTTTTGTGGTACTAGTCGTGGCAATGAACTTTTAGGCAAAGTTAGGCGGCGGAAGGTATAGAATGTTATTTTTGGGAATTCCCTTAGAAAGCACTTAAAGTCACGGAGATACAATTCAACTACGTACCTACACCGGGGGGGCTACTACGAAATTCGAAAATCGAAGTTCGTATCGTACCGTCCCTCTCACTCCCGTGTTAAATAATATTAGCGTCAGCGGGACGGCAAGAAACGAAGTTTGAATGTTGCACTTGATCGGTTTTTAATCCCCGACGCAAAAGAGAAGGGTTATAAGTTTGACCCCATGAGATGAAATATTAATAAAAATATAAGGGTAAGGCCGCGAATTTTAACCAATGTGACATAGAAATAACATAAAAAAAATACGTGACGTTACCATAAAACGTAACGCAATTTTTTATAAAGCCTAGATCAAACTGGTAAAAATTCCCATTAGATAACGTATGTATGAAAAAAAAATACATGTCATATAATAAAGTGAAGTTTTTATTTTTACTAGAACTTTCTGACGATACTGATCTTAAATCTGTCCTATATGAGATCTATAGAGCTAAACATGAGAATGTGGAAGTAGAAGTACCCTCTAGTTGACGAACATCTTTCCAAAAGTGTATCTTTACATGCCTCTCTAACACTGACAATAAGGTGCACATTTATAAGCATAACGAATTTGGATGTGGTTTTTTTTTATTCGACTGGATGGCAAACGATCAAATGAGTAAGAGATCACCACCGCCCATAAAAATCTGCAACGCCAGGGGTATTGCAGACGCGTTGCCAACCTAGAGGCCTATGATGGGATACCTCACGTGCCAGTAATTTCACCGGCTGTCTTACTCACCACGCCGAAACACAACAGTGCAAGCACTGCTGCTTCACGGCAGGATTAGCGAGGAAGATGGTGGTAGCAATCCGGGCGGACCTTGCACAAGGTCCTACCACCTAGTTGTGAGCATGCTTGTGACTTCGACTGTACAAGCTATTAAATACCTCAAAGAAATGGCCAAAACCCTAAATCACAGGTTTTACCAATTTAGGAAGTAGTATCTTAGTTAAGTGGACAATGTAAAAAGATGTTTTTGGAAATAAATTATTATGATTATTAAGTTTAGGTAACAAATGAACTAAGTAGGTAAGTGAATCTCTCCGTTTGTCTCTCACTTTAAATACGCTATGCATGTAGCAAGACGTGAACACAGAACTCGCTACAATTCTCTTGTGCCGATCCCTGCACCTACAGATTAAAATTTATTTAACTTCAAAATATCCATCTAACTAACTTACTGTGCGTGCAGTCATTGGAAACCTAATAATAAACTGGTGTAAGTTAGAATTTTTCTGTGTGAACATCCCTTTACCACATTTTTTCGTTACGTTATGTACAAAATACGTAGCATTTTGTAAAAATGTAACGTAATCGTAACGAAAGTGTAACGTATTTTATACAAAAAATCGTTTATCATGGCGAATAACGACATTTTGAACATAATAACACATGCCACTTACATGGAAAAGATTACCCTATCGTATGAAAAAACAACCAGTTAAAAATAATCACTACTTACCCTTAAAATCGAACAAGCACTTTCGACGTTTTTTCGAAAAAAAACCGCCGCGTCACTTTTGATGGCTGTTTGTCAACAAACTGATGAGATTTATTTATCTCATCGATGTTGCCCTATTAGAGTATTAGTTGCCAGTGTACAAAAACAAATTTCTACCGAAATTGGCGTTAAAGGTAGCTTAATTAAGCGTCACCTAAGTATTCGTAACGAAAACGTGGTTTTTTGGCACGTGAAAAGAAATAAATATAAAACATGAAAATTATTTGATTATCATGATTCCGCAATCGGTAGGACTATCGTTATATCATAAAATTTTGTTTAAACAAAATCATGATCATGAGAAGTTAAATAGCATGAAAATAATAAGGTATTTAGTACTCGTGGTCAAAAAAAATAGTCAATTTTCGTTACGTTTTGGACGGTAATATATTTTTATTATTTTTTTAAAAGGGTTTAAATCAATTATCTCATTTGCGACCTTGAGAGTTTATATCGTGTCATATAATAAAAAAAAATTAAACATCTAGGTGTTATCAGTTTTTTTTTATCAGCGTTCCAAATTTGAAACGTCCAAATTGGTCAAAATTCGCGGCCTTACCCATAAGCGTAAAATAAAATAAACTTTATTCTTTTAACACAACAACTATTCTTTTTAATACATCTCCGCCATGACACACAGATAGAGAAGGATAGCTCATACTAGCCATCACTCTCATACATAATACCGCATTACATTGCTTATTTTAACACCATGTCTGTCTGTCTGTCTATAGAATCGTATTATGATTGGTTTTTTGGAGTCTTTTTGTATTTTTATTTCAACTCCAAATTTGTTACTTTTACGGGTATCCCGTGAAACCATATTGAAAATACAAACTGAGACATGGATGCACAGAAAAACCAGAAAAAGAGACCAGCGCTGGGAATCGAACCCAGGTCCTCAGTAATCCGCTGGACAGGAATTTAGATACGAATTTTTCCTATGCATACATATCTCAGGTTGTTTTGTACGCTACTTAAGCAGCAGCACTAGCGACATCTAATCTTGCTACACTTACCCCGTGATTTGAAGTACAGCAGAGCAATTGATTGCCCAAATATTATCAAGGTCACTATCACACCCACGATGATGAATATTGTACCTGTAAATAAAAATAATAGTAAATAAATAACCTAACCATAAAAAAAAATTTTTAATACAAGCGTTTTTTGCTGACTGTACTTTTTGTTGACTGTACTTGTATTGTCACCCAAACTACATTTGCATACCAAATTTCAAGTCGATGCTATTAACCGTTGAAGAGTTCCGTCCTGTGGAGACGATCCTGGCTAGATTACCAGGATGTCACTACTAGATTATTGTATTGTCATGCGATTTACATAAGTGTTCCAAATTTCAAGTCAATCCAACGACTGAAAGTTGCACGACTTTTTACTTGCAAGGTTTGATTACAGACAGACAACGGGACAGGTGAAACTAAATAAAAGCTTGTAATAATAGTAAAAGAATATGTGAAACTCGTTGTTATTAATGCATTTTTTTTACGAACGTACTTGTAAAGTTTCATATTTATGCTATCAACCATTGAGGAGTTCCCTCAAAAGGAGATAATCCTGGCTGCAGCATCAGGTATGTAGTGTTTATCGTATAAAAGTATACATACATGCATACATAAAATCACACTTCTTTCCCAACGGGGTAGGCAGAGACTAAATCCTTCCACTTGCTACGATTCTGGCATACACCTCTCGCTTCCTCTACATTCATCAATCTTTTCATGCATGCACGTCGGTTTAGAGTACTCCTAACCCGACCTTTCTTCAGAACGTCCTCGATTTGATCGTGGTACGTTCGTCTAGGCCTTCCTCTTCCAACGTTCCCATTCACGCTCGTCTTATAGATCTGTCTAGTCAATCTGTTTTCAAAGTATTTAAAAAAAGTATTCAGTATTTGAAAAGTATAGTCGTTAAAATTGAATACTCATGCAAAGTTTGGTATCTGTGCTACTAACCATTGAAAAGGAGAGATTTTATGGGGCGGGGAGGTCCTTACTTAGCAGTCATCATCATCATCAGCCGGAACACGTCCACTGCTGAACAAAGGCCTCCCCCTTAGAACGCCACAATTAACGACAACTTGCCACTTGCACCCACCGGTTTCCGCTCTCGAGATGTCGTCAGTCCACCTGGTGGGAGGCCTGCCGACGCTTCGTCTTCTGGTACGTGATCACTGGAGGACTTTTCTTCCCCAACGGTTATCTGGCCCGCCCATTGCACTTCAACTTGCATATTTTGACAGCTATGTCGATGACTTTAGCTTTTCGACGAATTCGGATTCCGGATTCTATCGCGCAAAGAAACTTCGAGCATAGTGCTCAGGAGTAGGACATCTGGCTAAATAAAACTGTATGTACTTACTATTACTAATGTCACCGTCTCCTGCGCTGCGACCTTTTTCACCAGCACCTGTTGATAAAAAAGTAGATTTGTACAACAAGTCAGTAAATCGAGCCATTTATCAGAGACGTTCAGCCACCCGAGCCGGTACGGCGAGGGTGAATAGACTCGTCGAGGGAGTTTTATACTAGGACGTTTAGTTTACGAGCATGGCAAGTAAGTTGGGTATACTTACTGCCATCATGAATTTTTTGTAACCAATAGTTCCAATCGAAAAACATCTTCACAACCCGGTTGTTTTTACGGTTTCAGAACGTTCTGTCCGTTACCCAAAACATCCGTTCTCATTACTACCTTTTACTAAATAACCCGTTTCCCGATGTATGTGTTTCCCAAAAACGTGCTTCTCCCAAAATATACTTGATATCCGTTTCCCAAAAAGACCCAATCCCTAAATGACCGTTCCCGTCACTACATTTTCCTAAATAATCCGTTCCTCAAAATGTGCTTCTCCCAAAAGATACGTTTATCTTGACATTCGTACCTTGAAACCTCTTTACAATACGGAAAATGTTAAACGGATCTTATGGCATTAGCAGCATAAAATACTACGAGAAATGGGTCTTTTGGTATACGGAGCTAAGAGAAACGGGTCTTTAGGAAACTGTTATTTTGGAACGGGTGTTTTGGGAAAGGGGGAAAGGGTATATTGGGAAAAGGATGGAACATTCCGAAACCGCTAATCGTGTTGCCAGTTTTCTAAAAAAGTGTATCACTGATTTCTCCTAAGCTGGGACAGAATATCATACACCAGAAAGTAGGTAACCATAAGTAAAACTTAACTAAAAACTAAATAACTAACTTAAAAACTTAATACCAACTAAATTAAAAGTGCCCAAAAGGCTGGCAGCATTCCCTCGTTGAATGGCGATGGCGATTCGTTGAGAGAGGAAGTATAGCCGTCAGCCCTTTAGAAGAAAGTTGATTGACACAAAGGTAAAGGAAATGTGATGAGAACTCACCAAGCTCACCACCATTTACAAATAAGCGAACGCTGCATTGCAACCCCCCAAAAAAACCCTCCACCTTAATGTGCTGTCATGAAACCCGTGGTCGGTAAATGAGTCAGTGCCCGTACTGATGGCGCTGCTGCAGGACTACATGGACCACATGCACACGCACGTTGCGGCGCATGCCGAGGGAGGTAGAGGGCGACGCTGCCAAGAGCACAGCCTAAGGTATCGCCAATATTTGGAAGAATAATATTTTTTCTTTTACAAATATAAAATTTTACTTGCAAATGTGATGAAAAACATTGTATGTCGCACGGGCGGTACTAAAATTACGAACATCGACTCATTAAAGCCCTCAGTCTTCGACTTCGGGCTTCTAATAGACTCTCGTTCGTAATTCCTTATTTACCGCCCTTAAGACACAATGTACTATTTAACATAGTTGTCACGGTTTTATACTATAACGATTAATTTGTGAAACAAAAGTCGGTGAAACGTTGTTTCTTAAATTAATATTTGTTGAAAGGTTTTTGCCAAATGATTGGACACCACTGCGGTTATTTTGACATTCTACGAGTATACATCTGCCAAAGAAATTATAGCGAAATTGATTATGAAAGGTATTTATAACCCTGGTACGCAATTCAGTTTCCTTGACCGTACATAATTGCAAGTTAAATAAAAGCTTATATTGCATTAAATGTCTTTTTTAACAAAATCTTATTTCAAAAAAATTACCTTCAGCACTTGAACAACTTAAAATAAAACTAAGCACTTGTATAACCAACAGTGAATACATTTTACGTTAAAAACTGGGTTTAGACTAAATTAAATAGATATAATAATAAAAGGATGACTTATTAGCTAATAGGAAGACCAACGATTATAATATTTGCAGGACATATCGATATAGAACTATGTAATTTTCCAGAATGAAAACTATCCTATGCCATTCCACGGGACTCAAACTATCTGTATACGCGATGAAGTAACAAACAAACAAACAGACTGTCAAATTTTTGCATTTATAATATTCGCATTAAGTGGGATGCGAAAGTTTGTAAAACTGTTTGTTTATTTGTCACATATTCACGTCTAAACCGCGTAACTGCTTTGAAATTCGGTGTACAGATAGAGTCCTGGGGAAGGACCTAGGATATAATGTCTTAAACTATCGTGAATTTCACTCATAGTCAAAATACCACGCACAGGACTTATCACGCTAGCACACACGAGTAATATTTACTCGGCGTTTCGGCAACATTACAGTGGCCGTGGTCACGAGTAGACTCGTGTGTATTACTCGTGTGTGTTAGCGTGATAAGTCATGTGCGTGGTATTTTGGTCCTAGGATAGTTTTTATCCCGGATTGCATAGTTCCTGCGGGATAGAGGTACACGAATTCTAAGCGGACGGAGTCGCGGGCAACTACTCCATTTTTGATTAACCCCCGACCCCCGTGTTATAAGTTTGACGGCAATGTCTGTCCGTCTGTGATATTGTAGCTCTTAAACGGATGGACCGTTTTCGAAGCGGCTTCAAATTTTCCGAGTTGGTTAGGTTACTCATATTCAATGACCGAAACTACTTAAGAAGTTGAAAAGCTTTGGCTGTAATTTCAAAGTTCAAAATCTGAAAAATGGCTTAATTGATTTTATTTAAACATAGCTAAGAACTACCACAAAAAAAAAACACAACATAGATATCTAATAAGGACGGTACTTTTTGTTACTAAGATAATTAAAAAAAAAACCATCACTATTTTATCGTGTCCTGAATGTTAACCTAAATGTGGTGACCTTACGTTGTGATTAAAAATAATATTGTAGGTATTTGTACAATAAAACATTACTGCCTTCTTATCCTCGTGGTGACTCTTTGGACTTTACAGAAATAACGTAAAATATAACTGTAATTATAATTTTAACCGTCTACAATACAATACAAATATTACAAATACGGCGTTCCTTTGAAACTTTCGCTTTGTGACATGCTTTAGATGACAACGTACAAACTATAAAGCCCTTTGCGAAAAATTGTGTTCCCGCGCACTTTGTGTCTACATGCGTGTACTTACATACACACTGCATTACATTGCGGCAACTTTGTGTCTACATGCGTGTATTTTTGATACAACGTCAAACTTTAAAGCCGAGTTTAGACTTGCAAGAAAAATTGTGTAAGTTGCATTACATTGCGGCGCTCGATTGACCACTACAAACTCGTTGGCTTTACGGCCTCGCAATGTTCACTGTTCAGGTAATGCAACTTGCACGCTTTTTCTTGCAAGTCTAAACTCGGCTTAAGTGTATTTAGAGAAATACCACAAACGGACCAAGACCAAGACCAAGACCAAGAGAGAGTGACCAAGTGCGGGTAGTTCGTGATACGAGTGCCGGCACTATTAGTGATCAAGTGCGGGTAGTTCGAAGGACTCGCGCTGCTAGGCAGACTTGACACCCCACACTTCAGTCTACTCGTGACCACGGCAAGTGTAACGTTGCCGAAACGTCGACGTAAATATTACTTGTGTAATAATAGCGTGATAAGTCCCGTTTGTGGTATTTTGACTATGAGTGAGAATCACGAAAGTTTAAAACGTATTTAGAGAAGGCTTTAATAATCACATTTTATTATGTTTTAGCAAAAAAAAATACCTACTTATTATTTTCCTTATAAAATAAATTAGCACGTAGTGTATCATTACGTGATACTAATTTGTATTTAATTCAAAACATCGCACTTGTTGACGTGAGAGTTGTCACAGAACGCTCTCTCGTATCAAATTATTGTATGCACTACATTGCTGCTCGAAAAAAAATATAAAAAAATACACTCAGCGCTGCTTGGGAGTGTCCGACACGCTCTTGGCCGATTTTTTTTAACATTACTTGCCGAAACGGTAATCAGAAAAAAAAAGTTTTTGTTAAATACGACATTTTTAATACAAGATTTTTTTACTGATTGCACTTTTTGTTTACTGTACTTGCAGTATCATCTAAACTATCTTTCCGTACTAAATTTAAAGTCGATGCCATTAACCGTTGAGGAGTTCCGTCCAGCGGTGACGATCCTGGCCGGAGTACCAGCATGTCATTGCCAGATTATTGTATGGTCACCAGATTTAAGTATGCCTGAAATCAATCTGACTACTGGAAAAGGGTCAAAATTAATTTGCAAGATTTGACCCGTACATGTCTATTATACAAATTTATTAATCAAGGTGTTAATTAAATAACTGAAAACAGCAGACACATCAAAAACATATTTTTAATTTTAAGTTGATTGATTGCATTTAAGTATTTTTGAACACCTTCATTATTTAAAAACAAATATTAGTGTGTTTACAAACTCTGCCTGATTTCTAACTCTACATTCGTAATTTGTAACTGTCAGCTTGCGCTTCGTCGTTTAAAAAAAAATCAAACTGACACCTAAACGGCCAGTATTAAATAACCTAAATACAACTTCACTAGAACATTTAATCGGTGTATGCATTCGTACCATTTAGAATGGGCACAGTAAAAAAGGGTTTTAAAAACACAAACATAACCTGATTTAAAACGTAGTGTAATCGATTCTTCTCTTCTTTCTAGTTTTCAATTATTTATTGAACACTTTGTATACAAAGCAAGTTAAAATAAAACCTTGCAAAAACGCTGGACATATACAAAAAAAAAAAAATTTTTTTTCTCCTGACAATCCCACGTCCGAGTCACGTGACATAAGGTGATCCAGTTGGGACGGCGCATGCGTGGGCCCAGTCTTCCTCCGAACAAAATGGCCACCTCAGAAGCGTCGCCGAATTGATTATTTTCACCAAATACTGCTTCCACCGCTAACAGTTATAGAAACACGCGCGGTACTCCCCACTGTCGATAATACGCGTGTAAAATTAAACGCATGTTTTAAAATAGCTCAGTTGCATTATAACCTAAATGTGTTACTTTGCTGGTGAGGTTTCCGAAATGATTTAGATTAAACAGTGGTTTATTAAGTGTTTAAATCGTCTATGGGTGTCAACTAGCTCGGTAAGTACATTAATAAAGTATTAATAGTGTTAACCGTCGCACACACAGTGTATGGTTATGTGTGACCTAATATTACTTAATGCGGTTAACGTCTAACGTGTTACTTCACATCTCATAACGTCTCGGAATAAAGTTTTAAAATGCTACTGACTGGACGCTTTGGAATTACAATTCCAAATTTAAAAATCTAATTTTTTATTCGCATTTGACACCGATTGAAATGTTAAAAAAAAACGAACAAAAAAAAGAAAAAAAATTGTGGAGTGTTAGTGGCCAGTGACATAATGATTAAATAGTTCGGATTCATGTAATCATCGTGTGGATATCGCTGATTTTTTAGGAATATCAGCGCTCTCGCTCGCGCTCCTGGTTTTGTCTCGCTCTAGGGACTTTCCTGAATGGGCGGGCGACATGCGCAGTATGGACGTTCTTTAAAATTTTACCCAGCATTTTGCAAGAATAGAGGTATTTGACTAAGTAACCATGATCTTCAACTGTCATATTCTAAACTAGCTCTCTCCGGCGAGTCCGTCTGTGAAGAATTCGTTTGTCTCTATCCCGCGGGAAATAAACAATGTTTCCGGGATAAAAACTATCCTATATCCTTTCCAGGGTCTTATATACACTATTTCCATAACTAATTTCGTCCAATCCAAATCAATTGTGATTTAAGTGTGAAAAATTAACAAACATGTAGTTACTTTTGAATTTATAGATTAGTAAGGCAGTAAAGATATGTAAGACTTTTTAATACAAGTACAAGGCTGACTGTACTTTTTGTTGACCGTACTTGCATTGTCAACCAAACTACATTTCCGTACCAAATTTCAAGTCGATGCCATTAACCGTTGAGGAGTTCCGTAAAGCGAAGATGATCCTGGCTGCACCACTAGGATATCACTACCAGATTATTGTATTATCACTAGTCAATCCGACTACTGGGAATGGGTCAAATTCAATTTGCAAGATTTGACCCGCACATACATGCATTGCAAGTTAAATAAAAGCTTGTAATACTTGTAAAATCCCGGAAGTTCAATTCAACTGCCGGGTCTTAAGGATTTGCGTGAGCAAAGTCGCGAGTAAAGTCTTGTATTTGAATACATTTGAGGAAAACCTATGATTTTCCTGGTAATTATTCAATATGGGGTTTCTCGACCTAGTATAATATAAACACTTTAAACTAATGAATGGCTTTAGTAATTGAGAGATGTTCAATTTATAGTATTTTATGCAACAGTTGTATAACAGGGGTTAAAAAGGCGAGTGGCGTGAGTTACGATGTGAGCGTAGCGAACATCGTAAGAAGAAGACACCACGAGCTTTTTTTGACTAACTTGTACGACGTAGGATATTTCTACGACTTATTAAATAAAATACAAAATTAGAGGCTAAAATAAACTTTAAACTTTTTCATATTGTAGTAAAAAGTATGGCAAACACAAATAAAAGGTAAAAACAATGAACGAGTGGGAAATATGAAAATGAAAAAATTTAAGGCAATTTTATACTTGATGTTTACTTGCCAGTTTTTGTTAAAAAAACGTGTTTACTTGCCAGTGACGTTGTTAAAAAAACGTGTTACTTATTTTGGAACCTATGGATTATGATCGGAAAGTTTTTGTTATGTATACTTAAAAATAGTATGAATTATGTAAGTGGCTGCACTAGCTTGTCCGAAGGAACGAATTAAAAAAAAATATGTTTTGTTAAAAAAACATTTTTAATACAAGCTTTTTTTGGCTTTATCTAAACTACATTTCCGTACCAAATTTCAAATGAATGCGATTAACCATTGAGGAGTCCTCGCCTGCGGAGACGATCCTGGCTGGACCACCAGGGTGCCACTACCAAATTAATGTATTGTCACCAGATTTACATAACTGTGCCAAATTTCAAGTTAATCCGACCACGGGAAGTGTGTCAAATTTAGCTTCCAAGATCCAAACAAATAAACAGGGCAAGCTAAATAAAACCTTGTAAAAATTCAATACCTCAAAAACGGCTAAACCGATTTTGATGAGACATGTCTAAGAACCATGGCTAGAAAACCTGATTCCAAATTAAAAAAAAGCATTCAAATCGCTCAACCCGTTTAAGAGCTACGGTGCCACAGACAGACACACAGATACGCAGACACACATAGCAGTCAAACTTATAACACGCCTCTTTTTGCGTTGGGGGTTAAAAAAGTAATTGGCTGCAGTATCGTTCTAGCAAGATACGATACTATGAAAACCCGATGGCCTTTGTTTATACGGAACCTTCGGTGCGCGAGTCCGACTTGCACTTGACGGTTTTTTAAAGCAGTTGAATTTTTTCCTGCAGTTTTTTGTTGGGTTCGCATACGACACACATTTGTCAAATTTTATAAAAAAATTGTTGGTTGCCTACAAAGACGGACTAAAAGAAACTGGAAAAGTAGCTTAAAAAACGTGTAGTGTCATATATAAGGTAAACGTATCAATAAATGGACAGGTATTACCGTCAATTAATATTATCAATTTCCCTTTATAACGTAAGTATTCTTAAACTTGATATTGGACTTTTTGCGTAAATATGATTTTATAGTAAACTGGCAAATTAATTAACGTGAATGGTTACGAAATTGTGACGACGCAAAACGAGGTGTGTTATAAGTTTGACGCCACTGTCTGTATGTGGCATCGTAGCTCCCAAACATATTTTTGGAAGAAAAATGTTATAGCAAAAAATAGAACCGACTACAAAAAACCATGAAAATAATTTTCTACCAGTCTGAAGTCGGTGCCTCAGCACGAGCCAGCAGGAGTGGACCTATAGTCGCCTACCTCACCTACAACTAGACGAGTATATTGGGCTTCAATCACTCCTGCTGGCTCGTGCTAAGGCACCGACTTCAGACTGGTAGAAAATTATTTTCATGGTTTTTTGTCTTGAAAAAAGGCCAGGTCAAGAGTACCCTAAACCGAAGAGCATGTATGAAGGGAATAATGAAAGTGGACGAAGCGAAACAAGTATGTAAGGATCGTAGCAAGTGGAAAGAAGTGGTCTCTCCCTACCCCTACGGGAAAGAGGCGTGATTATATGTATTTATGTATGTATTTGTAGTCGGTTCTATTTTTTGTCATAATTTGTTTCACGCTTTTTAGTGTAAAAGATCTAAGATACAATAGTTTAATGTCAACTGCTCGTCACCTTTTACGAAAACTTGCTTTTTCCGATGCAGATACGTTCATTATTGAGGAGTCCTGGTGCTTCATCACCCGTTCCATTTCACCATATGAATTACGCGATGAGCTGAAATTGCTTAGCAACTGCGTTAAAGTAATTGAAATTCAACCCGTGAAGTATGTACTTGTTATTGAGTAGTCGCTCCATTGGTCAAATTTAGTCTTCATAATCAGTTCCACTTCACCAAATGGTGATTTTCAAGAGCAAATGCACGAGTTACTCCTAAATATATCGAAATTACCATAGGCGTTCCTACAATATTTGAAGAGTTCCCTCGACTTCATCAGATGCTGATTTGGTGCTTATGGAACCTAATTGAAAGCATTACTAACCGAACGAAAAAAGATGTTTCAAATCGATTCATAAATGACGGAGTTCTGAGGTAACAAACATAAAAAAAATACAACCGAATTGATAACCTCCTCCTTTTTTTGAAGTCGGTTAAAAACGACAACGTAACCGACGTAGCGTAAACGGCGACTACAGACAGACGTAAACTGAATTCAAACACACCCTCTTTTTGTGTGGGGGTTAAAAAGTATGGTCAACAAAAAAGATTTATATATTTTTTTATTTTATAAAAACCTATTCACTGGTATCCTTACCCTAGAATATAGATAAGTTGTATTCGTGTGATTTTTCAACCAATATGCTAAATGCAAAAACATGTTTTTTAGGCCGTTTGTACCAGTTACTTTAATTTTTAAATTTATGTATAGGCGTAATTTATTAAGTTACGTAAGCACTAAAAAGAATGAAGGGTCTGTGATTATCTTTTTTTAAGACACAGGGGAATTAAAAACATTGAGCTTTTTTTGCTGACTGTATTTTTTTTACTGTACTTGCATTGTCACCCAACTTACATTTAGTACGAGTAACAACATTAAAATGGGTTTAATTCTCGAGTTTTACACTCTGTTTTTCACTTCGAAAATGAAATATATTTGCAGGCATTTCTACCACCATCTTGCTCGCTAATCCTGCCGTGAAGCAGCAGTGCTTGCACTGTTGTGTTTCGGCGTGGAGAGTAAGACAGCTGGTGAAATGACTGGCACTTGACCATCTTAGGCCTCTAGGTTGGCAACGCATCTGCAATACCGATGTTTATGGGCGGTGGTGATCTCTTACCATCAGGAGACCCACTTGCTCGTTTGCCATCCAGTCGAATAAAAAAAAGCAAAAGTGGAAACAATTGTCACTTACTATGTACCTTTTATTGTTCACGCATTAGTATTATAATTTTTTATTTTAATTTTATAGATCTATGGTTTTTAATTGTTGTATTATATTTATTTTATTTTTTTTATTGTCTGATATTTGATTGATTTGATTGATCTTTAGTTTATAATAAATTAATAATTATTTTATTAAAATATGTAGAAACTTCCTTGCTTGTGGCTGTTTACACCTGATTGCCTTGGTCTTAGACGAAGACTTTATTTTATGCACTAGTACATAAAAAGTCATTTTATGTCGCCTAGATCCAGCACAAACACGAACTTTACGAGCATGAGAAGCGAAAATGTAATTTGAAAGACTTGACTAATAGTACCTATATAGGTACATCAGCCAAATAAGTGTCTATCAATTTTTAAACAAATTCCTATCAAAACTAAAGCCGAACTTTCAAGTTGACAGACACTTCTATTGGCATTATTGTTTTATGACATTAAATTAAATATACATACATATAATCACGCCTCTTTCCCGTAGGGGTAGGCAGAGACCACTTCTTTCCACTTGCTACGATAAATTAAATATATCACGGACAATTCACACCAATTGAACTAGTCCCAAGTAAGCTTAGCAAAGCTGTGTTATGGGAACTAATCAACGGATAAATATAATTTATGTATAGATAGATACATACTTAAATACATATTAAACATCCAAGACCCGAGAACAAACATACGTATTTTTTATACAAATATCTGCCCCGACACGGGAATCGAACCCGGGACCTCAAGCTTCGTAGTCAGGCTCTAACCACTAGCCATCTGGTCGTCATGAACTATTATCAACTTTAAGTTAGACCACGCGTACACTATGCATATTCCAAGTTAAATGCAGACTCTCCATTGACATGATGACTCTGTACGATCGCACTGATGACGAAAGAGATTCTATTTTGACGAGTATAAAAATATGTACCTAGATCTTGAAACGGTCGGTCATTAGTGAGTCGTCCTAATGACTGTCTTAAATGACAACTGGTGCCACTTAATTATAGAAAATACAAACTGAGACATGGATGCACAGATCATCCCAGCCTATATACGTCCCACTGCAGGGCACAGGCCTCCCCTCAGAATGAGAGGGCTTGGGCAGTAGTTCCCACGCGGGCCCAGTGCGGATTGGAAACTTCACACACACCATTGAATTGCTTCGCAGGGTAGTGCAGGTTTCCTCACGATGTTTTCCTTCACCGTAAAGCTCGTGGTAAATTTCAAATGTAATTCCGCACATGAATTTCGAAAAACTCAAAGGTGCGAGCCGGGGTTTGAACCCACGATCCTCTGCTTGAGAGGCGATAGGTCAAACCACTAGGCCACCACGGCTTCGATGCACAGAAAAACCAGAAAAAGAGACCAGCACTGGGAATCGAACCCAGGTCCTCAGCAATCCGTGCTGCGTGCTATAACCCCTACGCCACTGCTGGACAGGAATAAATTCGATATGGTTTCACGGGATACCCGTAAAAGTAACAAATTTGGAGTTGAAATAAAAAATACAAAAAGACTCCAAAAAACCAATCATAACTTAATTATAGACTTTTATTTGACAGACCATTCTATACTTTGACTATTGGTGCTTTCTATTTTATAATCTTTTATTTAGTTTCACCTGTCCCGTTGTCTGTCTATCTGTAGTCGAATCTTGCAAGTTAAATTCGACCAACTTCCAATAGTCGGATGAACCGTTATAGCTAGTCAGTTGAAATTTTCACAGATTGTGCTATAACAACAAATACTAAAAACAGAATAAAATAAATATTTAAGGGGGGCTCTCATAGAACAAACGTGTTTTTAGGGTTCCGTACCTCAAAAGGAAAAAACGGAACACTTATAGGATCACTTTTAGTCCGTTCCTTGGAGCTGTGAAAAAATCAAACTTCTAAGCCAACGCAATCAAAAGATGTTGCCGTTTATGCCGCAAAGTTCCGCAAATTTTCGAAACTTGCAAGAGAATCAAAACCTACAGGGTACTTCCCGTGAACTCAGAATCTTGAAATTTGGTATGAAGGTAGTTATTATAACACAACCAACTAGAAAAGTCTGAAAATCTTGATTTTTTATGTCTGTCTGCAAATATAAATAACCAATATAATCTGACCCCCACACTACGTACATTTTGCTTAAGAGTAGGTACACTGGAGCTCTGCATACACTGGATGTATTAAATCACTCGGAAAAAGCGAGAAATATCTTCAAGAAATGATTCCCGTTTACTTACATACCTATAAATGTGCAGGGAACCCTCGGTGCGCGAGTACGACTCGCACTTGCCCGATTTTTAGGGTTCCGGAGCCAAAATGGCAAAAACGGAACCCTTATAGTTTCGCCATGTCTGTCTGTCTGCCCGTCCGTCCGCGACTTTGCTCAGAGACTATCAATGCTAGAAAGCTGTAATTTTGCACGGATATATATGTAAACCGTGCCGACAAAATGGTACAATAAAAAACAAAAAATATATATTTTTGGGGTACCTCCCATACTCCCATAGACGTAAAGTGGGGGTGATTTTTTTTTCTCATGCAACCCTAAAGTATGGGGTATCGTTGGATAGGTCTTTTAAAACCATTAGGAGTTTGCTAAAACGATTTTTCGATTCATTGATGTTTTTGCGAAATATTCAACTTTAAAGTGCAAATTTTAATTAAAATCGGGGGTTTTTTAATTTGAAATCAGGGTTTCTAGCGAATTTTCTTAGAAATGTTTCATCAACATCGGTTTGGCCGTTTTTGAGATATTGAACTTTGAAGTGACAAAGTCGGGGGTTTTCCAACCTTTTGTTGGTTAGGTTATAGCCCACCCAGTGGAAGCATTTGGCTGACGTGGCCGGCCCAGCCCCACTTCAACCTGGAAGTTATAACCATTACTTATAACTAATAAGTTATTTTTGCTCTTTAAATTGGTGTCACTATAATACGCTGTATGAACTCATACATACATCCTGCGTGTTAGATTTTAAATAGCCGTTGCACACGACTCCATCCGCGTGGTTTTTGTTTATGGCGTATTGTACATTTATGAAGATATTGCCAATGCTTTTGACTCTCTCTCTCTATCTTCTTCTGCCCTTCTGGCACTGCAATAACACAAGATGCCTTCTTCTCTGATTCAAATAGTGGACCACTATCAAACCGATAGAGTAGTGATATATGAAGAGCAGGACGGCCGACGCACACGGCCAGTGGCGCGCGGTGTTCCATAGGGGTCCGCCCTTGGACCTACGTCCTAAACTAGGTAAACTAAATAAGAAACAGAGAAAAATAAACCAATATTTTTTAATTGGTTTTAAATACGAGTCCAATCCTTCCCAGCCTATAAACCTTACTGCTGGGCACATGCCTCCTGTCAGGACGAGAGGGCATGGGCCGTAGTTCCTACGCGGCCCAGTGCGGATTGGGAACTTCACACACACCATTGAATTTCTTCGCAGATTTGTACAGTTTTCCTTACGATGTTTTCCTTCACCGTAAAGCTCGTTGAAAATTTCAAATGTAATTTCACACATGAATTTTGAAAAACTCAGAGGTGCGAGCCGGGGCTTGAACCCAGGATCCTCTGCTCGAGAGGCCATAGGTCAAACCACTATAGGTAGAGACTATAGGCCACCACGGCTTAAAATAAGTAATTTGTACTTTTTTAGTTTTTGTAGGTATTTTAAGTTTAGGATAGTTTTATGTAAATAGGTATATTTTAATTGTTATTTACTGTTTTTCTGTTATATTAAATAAACTTTCTTGTAAAAAAGTCAGTTTTCAATTTCTAATAACAATAACGTGTTATTTTTGGCGATCGCTACCTAACGCATTGGTTTTTTTTGCACAGAACCCTCAGTGCGTGAGTCAGTTTACAATTGTATCTCATCTATAAACTAGTATGCGGTTACTAGATGGTAAGTAGGTACTCGTAGACGAATCTGTGTGGCTGCCGGCATCGAATTTAATAACTATGTCAAAAGGTCGTTAACCCCGCTCCTTAAATGGATTCGGGCTGTGCGCAGGAGTGGCGATTGTTCACATTAGTACTAAACGCGGTCAGCTGGGCTGTAGTTAACCGTACTAATCTCAAACAGTGGGGCTACTACGAAATTCTAAAATCGAAGTTCGTGTCGTTTCGTCTCTCTCACTCTCGTTTTAAAGAACATAAGCGTCAGCGGGACAGTAGCATTGTACGGGTCCAGTCATCATCATCCAGCCTATATACGTCCCACTGCTGGGCACAGGCCTCCTCTCAGAACAAGAGGGCTTGGGCCATAGTTCACTTCACACACACCATTGAATTGCTTCGCAGTTTTGTACAGGTTTCCTCACGATGTTTTCCTTCACCGCAAAGCTTGTGGTAAATTTCAAATCCGCACATGAATTTCGAAAAACTCAGAGGTGCGAGCCGGGGTTTGAACCCACGACCCTCTGCTTGAGAGGCGATAGGTCAAACCACTAGGCCACCACGGCTTCCCACGGGTCCAGTGGTCTTACTAAATAATATGACGATTATTGCGGATCTTGAATAAGTTTTTTGTTCTGACATGAAACCAGCGCTATTTTCTAAGGTTTATAGTTCTCTCGATTTCCTTAGGATCCAATCATTAGATCCTGATTTGGTGCTTAGGGGACGACCTAAGTAATTGGAGGCATTCCTATACGATCAAAAAAAATTCAAGTCGGTTCATAAATGACGGAGTTCTGAGGTAACAAACAAAAAAATAATGATGATAAAATAAAATATTGCAGGTATTCCTAGAGGTTTTTTTTTCAAATCGGTTCATAAATGACGGAGTTATGAGGTAATAAACATAAAATAATAATAATAATGATTGATAAAATCTCCTTTTTTTGAAGTCTGTTAAAAGTTGACTTTTGACATAATAACCTATAAGATCGTCTACCCAAACGGTTGTCAGGAAGAGATCGATTTTAAGCGATAAGACCGCCTATTTTCTACCCTGATTTGTGGCGTGCATTAAATAATATTTGTATTGTATTGAATTTTATAACAAAAACTTCAGTGTTAAAATGTTTGTTTAAAATTAGAGGAACTCGACTGTACATTGACCTTTTAGTTACGTAAGAATACCAAAAATGGCGACCGCACCCGTATCATTATCACCCTTTATCACCGCACGTGATGTTATCACCTTATCGTTATTATAATTCACGATTACCAGCGTCATACAATTAATTAAATTAATAGATGCGTGCATGGAAGCTATTTGTTTGAATTAAAATGCATGTTTAAAATGGAGTTGCCGCTGTCAAATACGGTGGATTCACTTTATTTATTTTTTCAATTCAGCACCTCAAACAGACAGTATGTATGTATGTAAACTCTTTATTGCACATAAAAATAAAAATACAAATACACAGAGAGGAGAACAAAGGTGAGCTTATCCCTAAAAAGGGATCTCTTCCAGCTGACCTAGACAGTTTTTGCTACTTAAAAAACCGACCAAGAGCATGACGGGCCATGCTCAGTGCCGACCGTCACAATAGGCGGATTTAAGATAAGATTTTTGTTTAGTTAGATAGGTACTTACTATTATAGTTTAATTTACAAAAACTTAACATGCGGTTCTAAAGTTAGAGGGGATGGGGAAGATATATTTTGAACTTTCGGATTGAATATCTATAAAAATATTCACTTACCACTAAATCCTTTTTGCAAACCCGTATTCATTTTTAAGTACCTATAAAACGATACTCCACAATATAGGGTGGAAGCGAAAAAAAAATCATCCCCACTTTACGTGTATGACAGGTACCCTAAAAAATTTCATTTTTATTTTACCACTTTGTCGGCGTGACTGATAAGACCCTATAAAAGTGCCACACTTTTTTATTAAATATGTTTTTGCTAGTGAGGTGAAAAGTTGTATGGGTTACACGAGACCAAAGGTTTTTATCTCGTGTATTTGAATGCCACACTGCGCTCAAGATTCTAACCTAGAATCACTCGCTACGCTCATGATTCAACTATAGAATCCTTCGCCTACTCAGCATTCAAAATCAACACTTCCAGAAAAAACAACTTTTCTCTCTTGTTGCACAAATTATAACACATCTGAAATTGAATACATCTAATCGACCCACAAAAATTATCGGAATTTCGAGATTCTGGTATGAATACAAAAAAATATAGGCAATGCACAGAAAATAAGTAACAGAAAGTACATTTCACTGGTTTCAGTCTAGGTTTCAGTGTATTAATATGTGGTGTTCAATAAAGAATATTTGTATTTGTTGTATTTGTATATGGCGCTTAAATAACCTAACCAACTTAGAAAAGTTGAATAACTGAAATTCAAAGTTCAATATCTCAAAAACGGCTAAACCGATTTATATTAAACATAGCTAAGTTCCACCGTAAAGAAACTCGCTCATTTAAAAACATTACATGTAAATAGGTCCATCCGTTTGAGAGCTATGATGACACAGATAGAGAGATCAACATTAGCACCAAACTTATAACGCACCTCTTTTTGCGTCGGTGGTTAATACACAAAAATACCGAAAACTGAATGGACAAAAAAAGACATATACAGTCGATTTCTTATATTTCTAAGCAAAAATTGTATCAAAAATATCTGAACACGCTTCTACACCCTTAACAATAGAGTCGTGTGCACTGTATACCTAGTGCCATCCACGAAGACGCGTAATTTTGTCAAAATTAGACATTAATGACATTGTAATAAGAACCACGGCATGCGTCATAGTGAATGACTACCTATATACATTGCTCATATTTTCAATAAATTGCTCAACAGCTAATGAACTCGACTGTACACATAAAACTGACTAATCGAGAGGTTATATTATTTGCTCCTAGACAACCATTAGTAAGGTGCAATAAATTTTAATTAAAAGTTATTTTCAACATAAATAATATTACAAAAAGAAAATGCTAATACATTCTAATAATTCCATCTTATTCGTCATCGCCACCAATTAATGTTATTTATTAGATATTTATAATCAATTTTATTGTCAATTATTTTTATTTAAGTATATACAATTGACATTAAATAATATTTTGACGCAGACATTGTAAATATTAAAATGTAAGCAATATCTCTATGCATGTGATCTGATAGTTAGAATTGACAATGTATTTTTTAATATTTGTACGCCATACTATGGCAAAACAAGTCAAAAGTCAAAATATCTTTATTCAATTTAGGCTATAGCAAGCACTTATGAATATCGAAAAAATCTACCACCGGTTCGGAAAAACCTCTGTTGAGAGGAATCCGGCAAGAAACTCAACGAGGTATGGACCCTATGACATTAGTAAGACTAATTTATGGAATTGATTACCGATTAAAAATAATCATGTAGATACACTGTACCATCTGTATAATATCTATACTGTGGCCGCGTCTCGATCAGTGGCTTTGAAACCGTCGCACGCGCATCACGTACCGTTAGCGCTATACGTAACGGTAATTTTCACTTTTTAGAAGCTTTTATTTAATTATAAGTAGTGTTTTGTGAGTGAATTTGTGTTGTGTTTATGTTTGGGTAAGTGGATTAGTCTAATTAGAATTAGGTCATTTTGTTGTTAGGCGTTTTTTAATTAGGCCAAATTATGTGTTTTATTTAAATAACGTGAATGTGATATAGGTGGTAAAAGTAGCGAAATTATATTTTAATTGGTAAGCTTTAAAATGTTTTTTTTTAGATAATTTTAAATAATTTTATAAATTTTACACTGACCACTTAAATATTTCTAGCCAAATTTTTCCACAGGTGTAAAAACAAACGTGATGAAATAAAGAAAGTAGTGAAATCATAATTTAAAACAGTTAAATTATAAGAAAGAAGCGTTAGTTGACGTTAATTATGCTATAGAAATTCCTATTCAAATCATCATCATCATCGTCTTGGCCTATATACGTCACAATGCTAAGCGCAGGCGTCCTCTCAAAACGAAAGGGCTAGGGTTATTACCACCCGAGCCCCGTGCGGAAAACATCACACATACTATTGTGCTGCAGGTTTCTTCACGTGTTTTCCACCATAAAATACATTTAATATGATGTAATGTTATTTTTATTTTTACAAACTTTTATTTATAAATCCGAATTACAATTTCAAGTGTTTTTTTACTGACTTCGAAATTCCAAGTACCTATTATCATACATTGAGTTAAGTTTATCTAACTGATAACATACCATAATGTTTCAGATTATGCAAATACTATATTTCATACTGATGAAAATCATTTATCCTACTAATATTATAAATGCGAAAGTTGTGTGTGTGTGTGTGTGTGTGTGTTTGTTATTCCTTTACGCTAAAATGGCTGGACGCATTTGTATGTAATTTGGTACGTACATAGCTGGACGTCTGGAATAACACATAGGCTAATTTTCACGGAATACGGATAAAATCTTAAAATAACAATCACTGGGCTTAGAGACATGAAACGTCTGGAATAATACATAGGCTATTTTTTATCCCGATATTCCCACAGGATCTCCACTCAGACCGGTCTTGTGCTTTTCGCATCCACCGCGATCCCTTGGGGGAGGCCTATGTCCAGCAGTGGACGTCTTTCGGCTGACATGATGATGATGATGATGATTCCCACAGGATAGGGATTCATGTTATTGCTGTGACTAATCTTATGGGTTACATATTATTATTTTTTATTCACTACAATAATTAGACTTAAGTATATTTAACTTGTGTATGTTAGCCAGCTACACACTAGCACACACACACACATGAGCAATATGTTATATTAAATATGTAGGTGTATTTATGTTTAGTAATTCGTGCGTATCAGTGATTGTTACTTTGTTAATGTATGAGTGTCCTAATACCAAACCGCTGATCTTCATAACACAGGTTATCCGCATGAAGATCAGAGGATCTTTTCTTGAAGTATTTAACAAACCTTTTCATCTAATGCCTTTGCTTTCATTGTTATGTATAATTCTTGCAACTAGATCTTATTATATTTAAGATCTCAGATTTGTAAGTGCATGCGTGGTTTATTATCCAATAAATTATTATTATTTATTATTATTATAAAATCTTGAAATTTCAACCGCTGCACGCTGGGCTCAGAGTTTTGAAATCTTGGACAGTTGTCCTTAACACAACCTCAATGAAGATCACGATAGAAATTTTGGGAATTCCCAGGGGAATTTTATAAAATCCCAGGATTTAAATTGTACCAGATCGAATAGTTTACGCGTGCAAAGCCGCGGGTAAACTCTAGTGATAAATAATTTTCATACCAATCTATGGCTATATCAAGAATTCTTTTTTTACGGACGATTGACACCAATTGACCTAGTGCCGAATTAAGCAAAGCTTGTACTATGGGAACAAGGCAACGGATAAACATACATATACAAGGTGTTAATCAAATAACTGAAAACCTCATCATCATCATCATCAAGGAAGACGTCCACGGCTGAACAAAGGCCTCCCCCTTAGAACGCCACAATGAACGACATCTCGCCACTTGCATCCACCGGTTGCCCGCAAAACCGCACAAAACTGAAACGCTCAGACACCCCAAAATACTTTTTCATTTTAAGTTAGTTGGTTTCATTAAAGTATTTTCGAATATGTACTTTCATTATTTCTAAAAGTAAGTATTCGTGTGATTTCCTAAGTTAGTAATTCTGTTAGATGTCTAACTCTAAACCCATAATTTGAATTTGTTAGTTACGTTTCGACGTTTTTAGAAGAAACTCAAATTAATAGCAAAACGGCCAGTATTAAATTATGTCAAATTTGGTGCATTCGCTTTTAGACAGGGCAAAAAGTAAAAAAAATATTTAAAAAACAAACACAACCTGATTTAAAACATAGTGTAATCGATTTTACTTTCGATTCTGAGCAAACTACTTTCTGGTTTTCAATTATTTAATTAACACCTTACATATATAAATTTATACTTAAATTTACAAGTTGTTTATTAATATATTGAACACATGAAATTTCCTTCATCGCATGAATTATTATTATTAGGATTAGTGAGACTTTTAAAAATAAAAATTGCGTAAAAACTCTATGTTTATATTCTAAAATTCATCATCCATCATCCCGGCCTAATCGTCCCACTGTTGGGCACAGCCCTACCCTAAAAATGAGAGTGCTTGGCCCGTAGTTCCCATACGGCCACAGTACGGATTGCGAACTTCACACATACCATTGAATCTTTACAGGTTATTACAGAAGAAAAACTTCTAGAGATTTCTTTTACCGTCAAGCTCGTGGTAAATAAATGTAAATTCGTACTCAGAGGTGCCAAGCCGGGTTTGAACCCGCGATCCTCTGCTGAGGCCATCAGTCAAGCCACTAGGTCACCACGGCATTTTAAACAAACAAACGCGCTGTTAATTGATACATCCGTCTGTCTGTCACGCCATCCCGTACAACTAACAGTAATGCTTTTATTGCGTCTAGTTAATCTAGTTACTATCTGTTGCCGCTGCTTTGCACTAGTAAAATGTAAAATTTTAAAATGTAAACTATTCCATTCGAACGTATAAAACGCTATTATGACAATTTGTTTATGGAAAATAAAATTCAACAATTTCCTAATAGATACAAATGTCATCAAAAGGAAGCGAGATATTTGCAAAATCCGACCTTTGATTGAAAATACAAACTGAGACATGGATGCACAGAAAAACCAGAAAAAGAGACCAGCGCTGGGAATCGAACCCAGGTCCTCAGCAATCCGTGCTGCGTGCTTTGTACCTTCGATCTTGAATACGAGTATCTGAAAACTCGCGAGATTCTGTGAGACTTTAAAGATGGCTTTATAAAGGTTAAAGCCGTGGGTTCACGGTTGATGCAAGCCGCTTCCAACCGAGGCAATTGGAGGTCTATGGGGGAGGCCTATGTCCAACAGTGGACGTCCTACGGCTGATATTATGATGAGGAAGTTACCAGTGTTCTCTATCGTTTGCCCGAATATCATATGCCATAACGTATCGTTTTCCATAATTTTCATTTGCCTTAAATTAATTAATTTCTGAAATAGTATTTTCTTCAGAGTTGATATTAAACTAACCTAACCTAACCGACTGCATTCTATAAGATGACATTTGAAAAAAATCCTGAAAACAGCACGGTTCTATATATTTTATGGCAAAATGGCAAGTGAAGTTCGAGCAAGTAAAGGTATACGACCAGAGTCTTATCTCTCATTCCGAGGTGCAAAGAGTATACAGGTGGTGATTTTTGAATCCGGCGTTACTTAGCGGAGTTCAGTATTAATTAAGTACTCGTATATAACCAACATTTATTTTCAACAAATTTATTGAATCAGGCGTTACTTTGCGGAGGTCCATATCAAGAATTTCTTTGCTCACCCGCGACCATGATAATAGCCAAGTTTGTGCAAGATACTCGTATGCGTGTTCATGCAGTTCCTCCTCCTCCACACTGTAAGAACACACACAAACCCATCTATCACCACCACCACAATACACTGACGCGTTTCGAACTCAACCAGAGCTCATCTTCAGAGCAACTAACACTCGGGAACTGTGCATTTTTCCGGGATAAAAAGCCTACGTCACTCTCTGGCCCATAAACTATCTCCTTGCCAATAATCACGGCATCCATCGCTCCGTTTCGTCGTGAAAGACGGACAAACATACAAACACACACACTTTCTCATTTATAATATTAGTATGGATGGATAATCGTCTCACCGACTCTAGAAATAGAGTCGTAACAGATATTTGCACGCGCTTTGCTGTGTTAGATATTGGTGCTGGTGACTGTACGCATGTGTATGTAGGTGTATGTATGTAAGTATTAAACATGCAAATAACGTCCACACCCAAAATAATTAGTCACTACTTTCTCTTTCAAAGTATGTGCACCGTGTTGTCCTGGATTAATGTTGCCATGTGTTAATACAATCACGGACATTCCCAGAAAAAAAGTGTAGGGTCTAGAATCTGTTAAGTAACTTAAACACGGTCGGGACTCATTCAAAGCGTGACCGGCTCTAAAAATCTCGGTAATGGGTCCCGACTGTTGAACTGTTGTTTAACGAATTCTAGACCACTAGACTTTTTTTTTTCTAGTTCATTCTAATTTTTCAAAATTATTTTTAATTGTTAATAAATTTATAAATAAATAAATAGCTTCAAAGTGTTACAGCATGTATATATGTATTTAGAATGGAAGAAAGAAAGAAAAACACGACGACAACAATGTAACACATTACGGAAACAGGTCGTAATCAATATATCGTCACTACTTTGAAAAAATCTCGTATCTCAAATGAATACGTCGACAAAATTGAACCTTGACGTAATGGTCATAAAGTGCACTCGGAAAAATTATCCATTTTGAGATACGAGTTTTTTTTAAAAGTAGTGACGATATGTGTATGTGTTTATGCAAAATAAAGTAATTTGAATTTGTATTTCATAGTACGATACGACTTTTTAGAATATATTTCAGAATTTCATTCCCGGCGTGCTGAAACGGCAATCGGACCAATCAAAAGTAATTGTCTGCTGTATATGAAGGGTCCACGGAAAGAACATGTTAATGAACATTTTAATGCCAAAATGTAGAGCTCACAAAGTACTATGACTTACCATTGAATTAAATAATCTGAAAACAATAAAAAATCTATTTTCTGATCTTTTAAATACATGGTAACCATAGTAATTGTTCGTGATGACTAACTTTCAAACCGCTATAACTCAAAAAGTTGCTTAGGTGACTAGACACGTTCTTGCCGTGGACCCCTTTGGTGGACCCTTCATATATTCATGACTCTTTTGTTTTTTTCTTAAACGCATAATAAGTATGTACAAAATGCTTTAATTTTTTGAAGTATGAAAAAACGCCACCGCATCGCAGCAGGCTGGACATAAAGAGGATGACGTTTTGATTTTTTTATATATGTGGTTACTACTGGCCACTAAGAATAGACTAAGTAGTTTAAAAAAAAAATGTCACAAAAGAAAAACTATAATTGGCGGGAGCAACGCAGCCATTGTTCGATTTGTAGCATTCGAACATGGCGGATGTAGACGATATCTAATTTTGGTATTTCTGCTTCTTTGGCTAGTTGAAGTATAATTTTGATAGTGTTTTATGCGGCGATTAACCTTAACAGTGAACAGTGATCACAAAATTCTATATTGCTCTCGTGTCTGACATTTTTTAATGCGCAAGTGGCCTCCGCGTGGTTTCTGGAATTTTGCTATCAAGTTGCAAAAACTATAATCACCGTACAACATGCATAAGAAGAATATATTTATCTTTAATTTAACTGACATTGGCCCAAGCCTTATGGCCGCCATTAAGAGGAATAAATAAATAAATAACGCCATTGGATTGTTATTTGTTTGTTATGTGCTAAATATTTTTAATTCCTCGCAATGATCGTGAAAAACACAATGTTTAGTCTCGGCCAAAAGTGCAATAGATGAACTCGTAAACTAACTCGTTCATCTATTGCTTATTTTTCAGCCTTTACAGCAATCTACTACTTTAATTCCCTCGCCATATTTTATTTGCCTTAGAGCGAATCTAATGGTACCTCACATTTTAGAATCCATCCAGCCATTAAGGCTACTGTGCTGAGAGGACCAAAATAGACATACATATACATACATACTCCTTCGGGCAGTCAGGTAAAAAGCTGACTTAAATGTAAAAAAAAAACATTTTTTTTTAAACAATTGTACTATAAGTAAAAGTGACCTATTTTTTATCGTTTAGCCCGCCATTTTCTGTATGCCACATAATATATTTAATGAATGTATAATCTTTTAAATCTTATCAAGCAGGCAACAAGGTGTGTCATACATTCCTGTACAACTAGTATTTATAATTGAAATATTTCATATACTTATCCGTCCGTACTAATATTATGAATGCGAAAGTTTGTGTGTTTGTATGTTTGTCCGTCTTTCCGTGTTTGTCGTATTTTTGGCATAGAGATAGTTTATGGGCCAGAGAGTGACATAGGTTACTTTTTATCCCGGAAAAATGCACAGTTCCCGAGGGAACAGCGCGCGATAACCGAATTTCACGCGTGAGAAGCCGCGGGCAAAAGCTAGTAGCTAATAAGTTTGTATCAAAAAAACTAATACAAGCCTTTTTTGCTGACTGGACCGATTTCGAAATTGAAGGTGTCTAATAAAAACTCTACTTATTAGAAACCAATTTCATTATTTTTCTTGTAAATCACTACTTTATTAAATGAATTATTGAAACTATTTTAGTTGCTGACGTCATAGTTTAATCTAGTTCTGCCACACCAATTCTTATTTCATAAACTTGATCTGTATGCGTTTATTTAGTACCAGCATTATTTAATGTTTTAACTGTTGTGAAGTTATCAACAATGACACTTACTGTCACTGTCAAAGTGCCATATGTCAGGTTGCGGGTCCAAATCGAACTTCGTCGTATAATCCACGCGTAAATTGTGAAGATTATAATGTTCACAGAATAAAGCACCATTTGGACCGTCTACCTTATAGTTCTCAAAACCAAATGAAGACTTATTATTAATGTACCTAATAGATGAATTGCATTATAAAAAAAAAGTATAGGATTAATTTAAATAGCATTTCTCTCGAAATTGTTTTCGATTTACTGTACATACCTACACTAGCTGTTGCCGGCGACGCGTAGAATTCGATCAGTATCCCGCGGGAACTACGCAATTTTCCGCGATAAAAATTATCCTAAGCGTTTCTTAACCTGTGGTCCGCGGACCACTGGGGGGTCCACGAGTATGTGTATGGGGGTCCGCCGTCTTATCTATAGACATTTGAATTAATAAAAATTGACCTAAATTTATTCCTGTTTTTTATTAAGGGGGTCCTTGAAATAATGCTTGATTGTCCAGGGGTCCGCGGACTGAATAATAATAATAATAATATAACGGGACAATTACCACCAATTAACCCAGTCCCAAAGTAAGCTTAGCAAAGCTTGTGTTATGGGTACTAAGCAACGGATAAATATAATTATTTAGATAGATACATACTTAAATACATATTAAACACCCAAGACCCGAGAACAAACATTCGTATTTTCATACAAATATCTGCCCCGACACGGGAATCGAACCCGGGACCTCAAGCTTCATAGTCAGGTTCTCTAACCACTAGGCCATCTGGTCGTCAAAAAAAAAAGGTTAAGAAACGCTGTCCTATGCTCTTCCCGGGGGTCAAGCTATCTGTATACCGAATTTCATCAAAATCGGTTCAGCGGTTTAGACGTGATGTGATGAAGTAACAAACAAACAGAGTAACAAAATTACATTTGTAATATGAGTGGGATTGTAAAACAATAGACAACTCTACACAATTTTTCGCAGGCGGAATGGCGGGAACAACTTAGTTTATTCATAAACTTTCCTCAAACAATAAGTCCGTCCCAACATTTCCGTTACGAATTGGACCCGGGTGCGTCACAGATAATCGGAAACAGCGGATACACTCGCCGCCGCTCGAGTCACGACTATGTCATCGATTGTTAGTGGTGCAATTGGAAAGCGTCTAGTCTGTTGCATAATTAGAAATGTGATATTATTTACAATTAGGCAATAAAGTAAAAAATATAAATATAAGTATTCACCTATATAGCAATTAAATTGTAACAATTTAATTTACCTACGTAATGTCCTATACTAAAAATATCTACATAAAAAATATCATTTTACTGGTTCTGTACGTTTCGAACTCAATCAGAGTTCATACTCTGAGCAGCTTCGTTAGTCTAACATCTGGTAGAGTGGTGAACGGCTTTGTTGCTCTGAGGATGGACTCTGGTTGAGTTCGAAACGCGTTAGCGTAGTGTGATGGTAGGGATAGTTGGGTTTGTGTAATTACCTTAATGCGAAAAAATCTACTTCACTGTCATACATTAATAACCTAATTTTAATTTACTTAATATGCTAAACTGTCACAGATATATTTGATTTTAATGAAAATGGTAATGTATAATTTCTTCTTTTGAGCTTGTGTAAATTTGGTATGAAGGTAGCTATTATAAAACAACCAACTAGAAAATTCTGAAAATCTTGATTTTTCATGTCTGTCTGTAAATATTAATGACCAATTTAATCTGACTCCACACTGCGTACATTTTGCTTAAGAGTAGGGCTCTGCATACACTCGGAAAAATCATTGGACACGATTCCCGTTTACATACCTATAAATGTGCATGGAACCCTCGGTGCGCGAGTCTGACTCGCACTTGCCTGTTTTTTTTAATTGATAGCAAATTCTCTATAGCGATGGTTAGACATGTTTTATCAAAATCGGCTCAGCCGTTTTTGAGATATTGAACTTTGAAGTTACTTCTTGTTGGTTAGGTTATTTAGTTAAAAGACCTATGACATCACAATATGCGTGCGTAGATATTTCCGGTGACACAGTGCACTGTCTGTATTATACTTTGGCCACCGGTTAGGCGACTTTCACCCATTTCGTCGCTTTCCATACAAAGCGGCCAAGGTTGGCGTCTGCACTTGAATTTTAACACTTAACCGTTTCTCTGCCGTGTATGGAAACACTAGTTTAGACCTCGGCTCCGCTCGCGTTAACCCTTATACTTCGTTTTTTAGGGTTCCGGAGCCTAAATGGCGGAAACGGAACCCTTATAGTTTCGCCATGTCTGTCTGTCCGTCAATGCTAGAAAGCTGTAATTTTGCACGGATATATATGTAAACTATGCCGACAAAATGGTACAATAAAAAAATAAAATAATAAATTTTTTAGGGTACCTCCCATAGCGTTTACCTTTACTTGCCCGAATTTCACTTGACATACCAACGTTTGCCATAAAATATATAGAACCGTGCTGTTCTCAGGATTTTTTTAAATGTCATCATATAGATTGCAGTAGGTTAGGTTAGGTTAGTTTAATAGCAACTCTGAAGAAATTACTATTACAAAAATAAATTACTTTGTGGCAAATGAAAATTCTAGAAAACGATACATTCGGGCATGTGAAATTCGGGTAAACGATAGAGAACCCTCCCATAGACGTAAAGTGGGGGTGATTTTTTTTTCTCATCCAACCCCATAGTATCGGGTATCGTTGGATTGGCGATATGTTTGCAAAATATTCAACTTTAAGCGAGCGAGGTTTTATAAGTCCGTTAGTTTGTTAGCTTGTCACATCTAAGCCGCTGAACGTATTTCGATGAAATTCGGTACACAGACAGTTTGAGTCCCGGAGAAGGACATCGGAATATTTTTCTCCCGGAAAATTGCATTGTTCATTAATAATAGACCCCATAAGCGTCACTTCGCGTCAGTGTTGTGTGGTGGTGATAGATTTGTGTGTGTTCTTACAGTGTGGAGGTGGAGGAACTGCATAAACACATTGCTTGTATAAACGTAGCTATCATAAGGTCGCGGGTGAGCAAAGTAATTGTTTTAGTTTATTGATATGGACCTCCGTAAAGTAACACCTATATATCAGAATCTGGGAAACGGCTCCAAAGTTTTCGATTAAACTTGGTAGGTATGTAGGGGTTGTAGCAAACTTCTGGGAGTTTTATACTTTTTGTTGTATTTTTTTGTAAAGTTCTTTTTTTGTATATTTTTCTGTTACTTGTCATTATTGCGTCGTGTTGTGTGGCTGTGTTATCAAGTATATTTCAATTTCATCATATTATTTCTTCGTTTGCTTTTATTTACTTATTACAGTCCACTCATACGTTTCAGGGGTTTTCGGGGATGACAAACTGATCTAGCCTGGTCTTATCTCTGGGGAAACGCTTATTAACGAGTTTTAGCGTTCGACTTGAGTTTGTATCGATACAAAAGAGCGCAAAAAAATCGTCGCCAAGAAAAGATTTCGCTATCTCTCGAAGTTTTTGAGTTCTCTCTACTGACACATTGGGATAGATCCTGTATACAGTTGCTTGTTGTTGACAGAAGCGTATTCTAACAAAGAAAGCGTGATGGCAAGAGGTTCATTCTAGTGTAGAAGAATAGAAATCGACGAGGGCAAACTTAATGAGGGCGATCGCGTATGAATTATACCATTTTGTATATTCGTGCAAAATTACAGCTTTCTAGCATTGATAGTCCCTGAGCAAAGCCGCGGACGGACAGACAGACATGGCGAAACTATAAGGAATTTATTGAATCAGGCGTTACTTTGCGGAAGGCCATATCAATGAACTAAAATAATTTCCTTGCTCACCCACGACCTTACGATAGCTAAGCTTATGCAAAATATGCGTGTTCATGCAGTTCCTCCACCTCCACACTGTAAGAACACACACAAATCACACAAACCCATCTATCACCACCACCACACTACACTGACGCGTTTCGAACTCAACCAGAGCTCATCTTCAGAGTGACAACAACTCTAACAACTGGTAGCATGGTGTACGGTCAGACACATATTACAGACAGACTATTTGAAGGGATCGCTAATGCGGATCGGAATTATTTCCAAATATCCCTGTCCATGATATAATCATTAACTTTATAATACGCCTTTGATATTAATGTCTTCTTGACAATAGATCTGAATTTTGTATCCGTTTCATTTATAATATTTTTTGGAATTTTATTATAAAAACGTATGCAATTTCCCAGAAAAGACTTTTTGGTTTTAGCCAGTCTGTAAGATGGAACTTTAAGCTTCCCTGTGTTTCTAGTAGCCTTTGGCTTATTTATATATATCATATTATATTATATTATATTATAGTATATAGGTAGTTTGTGAGGTTGCAGGGGGTAACCTCTGGATCTACTTAACCGATTTAGATGAAATTTGGTATACACATAGAGTTCCACGGAAAGACAGAAAAGTTTTTATCCTAGAAAATTGCATAGTTCCGGCGGGATAAGGATAAACGAAGTCTACGCGGGCAGAGCCGCGAGCAACTGCCAGTAATAAATATATTAGTATGGAAGTAGAGATTAGCACTCATTAAGTCCTACATACTGTCGTACATTGACATAACACTGTGTAATAATAGTGCATTGTTACTAGGCAAGACTCGTGTGCGAGTAAATCGCATTACAATTGACTTAGTTACACATACTCGTAATGTACTCGTGTGTTTGTACAACTAAAGCTAAATAGAACACCGTGTGAATCTAGTCCTAAATTGAATAGATTACTTTGACAAAGAATTTATACAAATAATTATTTAGGTATATAAAAAATAAAAATACAATACATACTAATATTATAAATGTGTTTGAATGTTTGTATGTTTGTCCGTCTTTCACGTCGAAACGGAGCGATTTGACATAGAAATAGGTTATGGGCCAGAGAGTGACATAGGTTACTTTTTATGCCGGAAAAATGCACAGTTCCCTAGGGAACAGCGTGCGATAACCGAATTCCAGGCGGGCGAAGCCGCGGGCAAAAGCTAACTAGCTTATTAAATAAACGCATGACCTTTTAACCGCCACGGTCGGCCAAAAGTAAGTATCCATGTGGAATTTCTTAAATTTAATTATGGGTTTGCTGGAGAGATGCTGAGCAGCAACCCGAAATTCAATTAATATTAATTGTACCCTCGATTATATTGAGGTACATTTTTTTTCAAGTAAGTACTACTTCGGTACATATTGGGTATATCAGCTTAGAAAATCACAAATCAGACAGTGGGGTTGCCAGGGAGCATGACGTGGAAATCCTTGCTAGACCACAGGACGTCACTAGCAGATTATTGTCACCAGATTAACATTTATGCCAAATTATTTGTTTATTTATTTGGGTCAATTCTTGGAAGATCAATTTGACCCACCTCCTATAAGTAGGCAGTCAGATTGTCTTGAAATTTGGCATGTACCTACTTAAGCCAATCTGATGACAATATATGGTAGTCCAGCCAGGATCGTCTCCGCAGGAGGGAACTGTCAACGGTTAATGGCATCGACTTGAAAGTCGGTACGGAAATGTAGTTAACATGACAATGCAAGTACAGTCAAAAAAAATTACAGTCATAAAAAAATATTTAAAATTTAATTTTTGGATCATTATTCGAGCATTTCAACTGTCTCAATTTTCGTGTTCACATTTTTACAAGCTTTTCTTTAGCTTGCCCTGTTTATTTATTTATTTGTTTGGGTCAAATCTTGGAAGCTAAATCTGACCCACTTCCAGCGGTCCCATTGACTTGAAATTTGACATACTATGTAAATTTGGTGGCAATACAATAATCTGGTAGAGACATCTTGGTGGTCCTGCCAGGGTCGTCTCCGCAGGAGGGAACTCCTCAATGGTTAATAGTACCGACTTATTAATTCATTGGGTTGTACAATTAAATGTAATTTTCGATTATTTTTTAGACGTCCTGTACTTCTACTAGATAACTGTAACAGAATCTTCTACCATGTCAACAAAAATGTGCCCACACACGTAAATAAAATAAATAAACCCTCAAAAAATGTTATTTTTAACAAAAACTTACCTATAATTAAAAGCCGTGGTGGCCCATTGGTTTGGCCTATGGCCTGTTAAACAGAGGATCGTGGGTTCAAGCTTCGGCTCGCACCTCTGATTTTTACCACGAGTTTTACGGTGAGGAAAACATCGTCAGGGAACCTGCACAAACCTGTGAAGCAATTCTATGGTGTGTGAAGTTCCTAATCCGCACTGGGCCCGCGTGGGAACTACGGCCCAAGCCCTCTCATTCTGATAGGCCTGTGCCCAGCAGTGGGACGTATATAGGCTGGGATGAACAAAAACTTATTCTCAGTGTCGATATTAATGGTCAGTCATGTCTTTGATAATGTCTATAGTACGATAAACAATTCGAGCTACCGCCTTTCCCCGAGACTGGAGGACAATACGTCGTTAAAACGATACTAACTACCGGTGTAATTGTGGGAAAAAATGGTAACAATTTTTACATAGTTGACGGGCCAAAATTAATAAAATGAGGGTATTTTGGCAGGTGGAGTATTGCCTGACTGTGCCCTTAGTCTAAGTTTTCGGTTACAAAATACGTCTCGATCGCATTCGTGTTAAAATCTCAATTTGTATGGAAACACGAATATCGCAAACGTTCCGCTAGAGGCGCTGTTCGTGTTTCCATATAAATTGAGTTTTTCGAGACGTATTTTGTAACCGAAAACTTACACTAAGGGCACTGATCTATGGTAAACGTCCGACTGCTCGACACGGTAATAAGTGTGAGTATAAGCAGTCGTCAAATCAAGATATTCAAAAGCATACAATAACTCCGAAAGCGCGTAGAGGTTGTGTCGCAAGAGAAACGAAATGTCAAAACATGGTCAAAACGAACGAGGCATTGACGTATAAATTCTTTTTTTTTAATTTTTGTTCTGGGTTATGGAACAACCCGTATTAACCGGACTATCGTAATTTGGTGGGAAAGAAAACTCTTTAATTTTTTTTAAAATTAATTGACGCTACTTAAAAATTTGATATTTTTTACTGTTAATTAGAAAGGCTATTCCTATCGATAAAAAAAGTTTCACGCGTTTCTAAAATTTTCAGACATTCCATATTGCCCAATGGATGACACCTCACTGTCACTTTTATTGCTACATAAGATTATAAATGACGTCTATTGAGACAGTGACGAACACCCGTACTTACGTTTACCTCATTCATGTCTTATCAACATCTGGAGTGTTAAATAATTTATTGAATGTTTAGATATTGAACTTTGAAGTGGGGATTCGATTTGTAGCATTCGAAGATGGCGGATGTAGACAATATCTAATTTTGCTATTTCTGTTTCTTTGGCTAGTTGAAGTATAATGTTGATAGTGTTTTAAGCGGCGATTTACCTTAACAGTGAACAGTGATCCCAAAATTCTATATTGCTCTCGTGTCTAACATTTTTTAATGCGCAAGTGGTCTCCACGTGGTTTCTGGAATTTTACTATCAAGTTGTAAAAACTACAATCAGTGTACAACGTGCCTCTCAAAGAGAGTTTACCTTGACACTGGCGAAATTGTCCTATTAATTAGGACAGTAAAGCCATATTTTAAAAGAGAAGAAGAAGAACTTTGAAGTGACAATGTCGGGGGTTTTCCAACTTTTTGTTGTTAGTTAGGTTAGGTTATATTATAAACTTTTATTTAGTTTCCTGTTCCGTTGTCTGTCTGTTTGTCTGTAGTCAAATCTTGCAAGTTAAATTTGACCAACTTCCAGTAGTCGGATTGACTTGAATTTTGACATACTTATGTGAATTGCGTGACTATTTAATAATCTGGTAGCGATATCTTGGTGGTCCAGCCATCTGATGTCCACTGCTGGACATAGGCCTCTCCCATGGCGCGCCACAAGACTCTGTCTTCAGCTCCACTCTGGCTTCAGTTTGATGGTTAGGTTATACTTATTGGCTCTTGATAACACCCCGTATATTACTTCTCCTAAAGTGTAGGTAAATTTACTGAATCCAATATTTCGATCTGTTAATTAGGTTAGGTTATAGAGTAGCCAAACGCTGATACTGTGTACTGTGTTTTTAACCCCCGACGCAAAAAGAGGGGTGTTATAAGTTTGACCGCTATGTGTGTCTGTGTGCCTGTGTGTCTGTCTGTGTCCGTAGCTCTTTTGTTTGCTTGAGAATTATTAGTAGTTTCAGAGTAAATAGCAGCCTAAGGTATAAAATCCTTAGAAAAATAATACTTAATTTTTTCGTAATGGCTACGGAACCTTATTTCGGGCGTGTCCGATACGCTCTTGGCCGGTTTTTTTTAAATTTGAAATCAGTGAATCCAGAGATGGTTCTTAGACATCACACACACACAAACATCACACCTGTATTCCCAAATGGGGCAGGCAGAATACACGAAACGTTACCGCTTCGGAGACACTTTTAGCAATTTTAGGTTTAAAGTTTGACAAAACGTTGCCAAAATAAGCCTCTTTACAATGGAGAGGTGACAGGTTGCTAGCCATGCGCACTACCGGTATACCTTAAGATGCTATATCCAAGTGCCAGTTATTTCACCGGCTGTCTTACTCTCCACGCCGAAACACAACAGTGCAAGCACTGCTGCTTCACGGCAGGATTAGCGAGCAAGATGGTGGTAGCAATCCGGGCGGACCTTGCACAAGGTCCTACCACCTGCCCACTGCTGCTGCTGCACATGTTTTATTTTTAGCCGTTTTTGACGTTAAAGTAACGATGTCGGGGGTTTTCCAACTTATTGTTGGTTAGATTATGGGGTGCGAGATCTGCGTATTAGTGTGGAGTAACTTACCCGGTATTATTCTCTTTGTCACTGTGACGTCAATTTCACAATGCACCATCGTATATCCATCAGGATTAGGGTGGAGGCCGGAGCCAGGTCCGTTGAATTTTAGCTCGCACGACCACCGTCCAGACTCGTTCACCGAGACATTCGGTAATCGCTGAAAAATATGATGATAGTAAAAAAAATATAGCTGTCTCGGCGCCCAATATCATTTCTTTGCTTTCGGCGTCGAGACTAGGTCCTTGGGGTAAGGGTGCGCTGGAGCTAAACAGGGAGCTCAGCAATAGGTTTAGGGAGGCAACAGGCAACCCTCGCGCCGGCAGCTTTCTCGCGCAAAGAATCTCAATCGCAGTTCAACGCGGGAATGCTGCCTGCGTGATGGGCACCATGCCAAGAGGCCCACCTCTCTTTTTTAATTAAACTTTTAGTTATTTTAATAATAAGTAGTTTTAGTCCTATGGATATTTTGTATTTTCTTAATATTTTCTTAATAAAAACTTTCATTTAAAAAAAACATACAAGCTTTATAAGAAGGAGGATCAGTGCCGGTTTTTTTTTATGAGTGTAGGGCACTTTATTTCCGCTGCCCCCATGTGCCTTTCTAAGATAAAAAATTGAATGAGCATCCTCTGAAATCTGCCGCCCTAGTACACCTGCCACCTATATGGCCTTGGCTGCGACCTATACGGCCTGTTGACAAATACAGGACTGAGGAAGTTTATACTTTTACGAGAAGTTTCCCTGCCGGCCGCGCGGCCGCGTTAGGTATTCGTTTGGGATATTGCTGTCTTTATCGCACGTGACATAAGCGCTCGCAGCCGTCCCCCCCATGCCTTCCGCAATGACGTCCGTAATTTATATCGAGATAGCTGTAGGCTTTTCAAGATTTGGGCGGTTGAATTTCGGGTTTCGTTGTCCTCATATTATACGAAAAGTATAGCACAGAAATCATTGATATTTTACAATCAAGATATTCATTATATTTTCTATGCCAGTGCTTTTTCGATTTTTGTAAAAATGCTTTATTAGTCTGTAATTCTCGTGAAAAGTTGACATCTTTTTTTTGACGACTTTTGAGCGCCTGTAATTCTGATATTACACATTTATATGAAAATCTGAAAAACCACAGGCATAGATTAGTCCATACTTACAAGATTTCATCTATTTCTGTTGCCTAGTTTTCAAATGAGACCGGGACTACGTTTGTATGGAGAATGGAACGAAGAGACTTCTCTTAAGGTTTCGTACCTCAAAAGAAAAAAACGGAACCCTTATAGGATCACTTTTTGTCTGTCTGTCTGTCTGTCAAGACCCTTTTTCTCGGGAACGCGTGGAGGTATCAAGCTGAAATTTATATCAAATACTGAGGTCTACTGTCCCTTGGAGCTGTAAAAAAAACAAACTTCTAAGCCAACGCAATCAAAAGATACAGCAGTTTATGCTGCAAATTTCCGCAAATTTTCGAAACTCGCAAGGGAATCAAAACCTACAAGGTACTTCCCGTGAACTCAAAATCTTGAAATTTGGTATGAAGGTAGCTATTATAACACAACCAACTAGAAAAGTCTGAAAATCTTGATTTTTTTATGTCTCTCTGTAAATATCAACTCGAAGTCTATCTTGTTCGAAAATGGTTAAACTGAGCAAGTGTTGCCATACATTCTTCCGGAATATAACTTTATTTGCGAACTACCTTCTGCTGGCGTTTGTGTCGTCACAGCTTAGTGTGTATATGTCTTTATTTTATGTGTTTAGTTTTAATGGGTCCCATTGAAAAACAGCGTTGTGGCTTGCCGTTATTGCTTGATGTTTTTTTTAATTATTATTATAGTGTTTTTTCTGTGTATCGAATATGTGTAAATAAATCTCTTTCTCTCTCTCTCTCTTTCTCTTTCTCAATTTTGCTTAAGAGTAGGGCTCTGCATACACTGGATGTATTAAATCACTCGGAAAAAGCGAGTTTTTTTTTAAATATTCGCACAGTGAAATATCCGGCGGACCCCGAACTAGGCAGGAGCCTGTATCTCGGGGCCCTAAAATATCGTCAAGATACGAATCCCGTTTACTTACATACCTACAAATGTGCACGGAACCCTCGGTGCGCGAGTCCGACTCGCACTTGCCCGGTTTTTATTAACTATGCATGCATACCATGTTGTACTTAATTTCCGTTAACGTTTATTACTTTGACGAAACATTGGCTATTAAACAAATGTTATTATAGTGTAAAGGATTTTCTGTATGATAATGATAATGTTCGCTTGTAAATAATCAAAATTGTAATGGTATTGGAACTATTTTATCGATTGTAATAATAATTGTAATGCCTAACCCCCTTATTCATAAACGACAATCAAACCTGTTTGTGCAGGTGGTAGGACTTTGTGCAAGGTCCGCCCGGATTGCTACCACCATCTTGCTCGCTAATCCTGCCGTGAAGCAGCAGTGCTTGCATTGTTGTGTTTCGGCGTGGAGAGTAAGACAGCCGGTGAAATTACTGGCACGTGAGGTATCCCATCTTAGGCCTCTAGGTTGGCAACGCGTCTGCAATACCCCTGGTGTTGCAGATGTTTATGGGCGGTGGTGATCTCTTACCATCAGGAGACCCACTTGCTCGTTTGCCATCCAGTCGTATAAAAAAAAAAAAAGTTAAAATGCCGCTAAAATTCGTTTGTCCTTATCTGTCACTTCGACATTTGTATTTGTTAGAAAGGGACAAAGCATTTGTTAGTTAACATAGGCTTGTTAAGTTTTATGAATAAGGGGGTTAGTATTTAAAATAATTGTAATGTTAAAATTTTTATTTTTATCTTTATTATCTTTATTATTTTTTAACTGCGTGTACACCTGTAAAGGTAGGGTTAAGAGAAACTTAAGTTTAAGCATATGTAACTGCAATCTAAAACCTTAATTCATACGCAATTTTTATTTCATTTCCGTTAACTTCGGTAGACGGTTTAGTAAATTAACAGAAACTACCGGTTAAAAATGTTTTCTTTGAACCACTTGGCCATCCGGTCATCAATAATAAATGTAAATAAATAAATAATAATAATGTGGAATAAATGTATTTTCTTTCTTTCTCTCTCAAAAGGTTCTCAAAATTTAGTAAAACATCAAAATGTTAATACAATTGCTGTATCTAATGGCGTCCGCGTGCGAAGCTGCGAGTAAAGTACCTATAGTGAACTAATAAAATAGAAATTCATACCAAATACCAGGCGTCTTTATTGTCGTCATTATTCCTTGGAGTATCAAATTCTTTCGGATGATTAGGGATGTCACACCTGAAAATATAAAAAAAAAACAAAGTTTAGAGAGCCCATTAACCCATTCTAAATATATACATGTTAGGATACTTTTAATCTACCATTTTCACAGAAATGTCAAAAAAGTACCAAATAAAAAATAAAAAAAGAATAATAAATCCAGAATAGAATCTGTTAAGTATCTAACTTAAAGTTTAACAGTCGGTGTCCATTCAAATCGAGACCAACTTAAAAATCCCGAATGTTGAACTTTAAGCTATTTAACAGAGTTCTAGACTTCTAGACTTCTTTTCTTTTTTTTAGTATTTTTAAGGCAGTCTGGTTTTTTGATTTTTTGTTCTGTTATTGTTGTAAGAAAAGTAAAAAAAAGATTTAATGTGTTTACCTTGTGAAATGACATGAATTAGACAAACAGCTGATTGTCCTGTATATAAACTAGATGTTACCAGCGATTCCGCCCGCGTAAAATTTGTTTATCCTAGCGATCGTTATCAACGTGCACTTTTTGTGGCAAAGTATGGTTGTCAAAAAAACAAATACACAAGTATTTTAAACTTAAATATTATTTCACAAACTATGACATTTATATACATATTTATAATCGCTTATCAAAATACTGAATAAAAGACTAATATTTGTTCAATAAATTTGTTCAATCCATTTTAAATAACTAAATGACCTTTCTACGGTAACAGAAGTCACAGGAAGGTAATTTAAGTATTTTTCATCTCACTTGCTCGTAAACAGTGTCGTAACATGCAGGCTACCTTTGTTGCAACCCCTCAAATAAAACCCTCGACCTTAATGTGCTTGTCATGAAACCCGTGGTCGGTAAATGAGTCATTGCGCGTACACATTTTGTTGTCATGAAGCCCAAGGTCGGTAAATGAGTCAGTGCCCGTACTGATGGTGCTGTGCGCGCTGCTGCAGGACCACATGGACCACATGCACACGCACGTTGCGGCGCATGCCGAGGGAGGTAGAGGGCGACGCTGCCAAGAGCACAGCCTAAGGTATCGCCAATATTTAGAACAATTATATTTTTTCTTTTACAAATATAAAATTTTACTTGCAAATGTGATGAAAAACATTGTATGTCGCACGGGCGGTACTATAATTACGAACATCGACTCATTAAAGCCCTCAGTCTTCGACTTCGGGCTTCTAATAGACTCTCGTTCGTAATTCCTTATTTACCGCCCTTAAGACACAATGTACTATAAAATATTGCAGGCAATTTTTATTGATGCCCTCCAGCATATCCACCTCTTTGCCTTCTATCAGCTGCTGTATAGCTGCTGATAGATATCTATATAATTGCATCAAAAGTAGCGGATGACTTTTTTGTTACGAGGCTGTAAAACGACAAAGTACGAAAGTGTATAGCTACTTTTGATGCTGACTGTACAAATTAAAACTACAATTATTAGGGTCTGTTTCACCACTTGTCGACTAACTTTAAGTGTCAGATAAAAGTAATGCCGTCTTTGTTTATTCGGACAAAACATACAGAGACGGCATCACTTAAAGTGCCACCGACTGCGTTAAAAACTAAAATGAAGAAAATTAGTCTAGTCTAAGGTCTAGAACTCTGTTAAGTAGTTTATTTAAATTGCAACAGTCGGGACCCATTACTAAGAATTTTTGAGCGTCACGATTTAAATGGGTCCCGACTTACTTTAAATTAGATACTTAACAGAGTTCTATAGGCCACTAGACTTATTTTCGTCTTTTTAGTTTATAAGGGATTGTTGATTTTTTAAATTTATTGTTTTATTTTATACTTTTTTGATATTTCTGTGAAAACGGTAGACTAAAAATATGTATAACCTATATATTTAGAATGGGCTAATTAGGTATTAGCTTTCATTTTATACTCATATTGTAACAATACAATTTACTTTTTTTCATTCCTCCGCCATGTTTTTTTCGCAGACGCCATATTGAAATGTTACATAGCCTTCACTCCGATACATACATACATACATTCAAACGCATGAAAAACATAACCCTCCTTCGGGCAGTCGGGTAAAAAGTACGCGTTGCCTCTACCTTATGCCTACCAAAATGAATACAACCTAACCAACAAAAAGTTAGAAAACCCCCGACTTTGTCACTTCAAAGTTCAGTATCTCAAAAACGGCTGAACCGATTTTGATAAAACATGTCTAAGAACCATCGCTAGAAAACCTGCTATCAAATTGCTGCATTTTTGCAGGTTCAGTTTTCATTAGACATACTCTATTAATTAGATCGTGTATGTATAAATACTCACGCAGCGTACTGTATGTGGTTATAATTACTCGTTTCAATTCGTACTTGTGAACCTTCTTCCAAAGTTACTTTTTTCGGATTTGACTCGCAGTATGCTGTTTCCGTACCATGTAGAGTCGCTGTATTGATCATAAATGTTGCCGTAATATCTGTAAAAAATGGTATCATTTCGATTAACATAGAGCAGTTGGAGCAGTTATAAGTCAACGCACTTAAAAAGAGCCCTGGGTGGCTAGTGGAGGGGATACGTTTGCGCATCTGTCAACTAACCAGCAAATGGCTTGACGGCCGCGCGCGAGCTGTTACGTCCCCCACTGATCCGCCGCCAATGAGGGCTATCGTTTTTTGTCTCACTAGATGGCGCACTGTTGCGTGAGGTTTTTAAGTTTGGCTTTCAGAGTTTGTTATTACGGGCGTTAAAACAAAGTTTAGATTAAAATCATATTTAAAACACCTTAAAACCGTACCATAAAAATATCCAGCAACCACAGTGTTGCTTAGTCCCGTTTTGTTCGGAAAAAAAGGGAGGACAAAAGTTTCCGAAAGACAAAACTGTCTCAAAACACATACATTCATTGCCCCGTAACGCATAATTGCCATAATTAATTTCAGGTAATGCAAAGTATTCACAAAAAAAATCTAATTATAAATAAACCCGCGTAGCTCACCCAAAAACTATGAGATTTGACATTTCGGAGACCTCACGCTACACTAGCGCCTCTAGCGGCGAATTCATTCGCGATAGCCCTCATTGGGTCCGTATTTCGCTCACTGCGCAGGTATGTCGCCAGGAGCTTTTTTTACGTGCGTTGATTTTTATTCAAATCAATTTAACAATAGTACATTGCTACTCGTGTGCTTGTGTTTCCTGTACTGCTTACTGTGTTGGTGTACAATAAAGAGTTATTGTATTGTATTGTGCCTTAAGCTCTACACATAACACCGTGCCATGTCATGGCCGTAATAGGAGCGTGTCAGACGGAGTGTCAAACGGAATGTCAAGCGCATACATGACACGCGACGGCGACCGTTGGTTAAGAAACGTGCTAGTGGGGCATAGTGGTGTTCCGTTCTTTCGCAGACAGAAATTTCATAGAATTTAATTTCGCAGAAAATGTTTTATACAATATTTGGGTTTGTATTTTTACTTCGAATATTATTGTTTGAAGCCGTGGTGGCCAAGTGGTTTGACCAATCGCCTCTCAAACAGAGGGTCGTGGGTTCAAACCCAGGCTCGCACCTCTGAGTTTTTCGAAATTCATGTGCGGAATTACATTTGAAATTTACCACGAGCTTTGCGGTGAAGGAAAAACATCGTGAGGAAACCTGCACAAACCTGCGAAGCAATTCAATGGTGCGTGTGAAGTTCCCAATCCGCACTGGGCCCGCGTGGGAACTATGGCCCAAGCCCTCTTGTTCTGAGAGGAGGCCTGTGCCCAGCAGTGGGACGTATATAGGCTGGGATGATGATGATGATTATTGTTTTAATGACTGTTTGCTTGAATGAAACATATTTAATAGAAAAACTATTCAATGAATCTCATAATCTCACTTTATTCTTTATCGAATTGTAGAATTATTTTTAACAAATATTGTTTGTTCGATAAAATATATTAGAATAAGTTAGAAATCGCTACCAGAAAAGTTGGTTAGGTTAGGTTAGGTTAGAACAGTTGCCGCAGCACAATGTGGTACTGTGACCCATGTTGTACTGTGCGCATCAACAACGGTGCCGATACGCTTCTTATGGGTATGACAGGCCGTTGACATGTTGTAGTCCGCGTCGCGTTACATTCCGTGCCTAAAACGTTCCTATTACGGTTATAGTATGACACGGTGTCTCTAGACCTTTATATTATAGTTGAATTTAAATATTTCTTCACACACAATACCGGGTGTGGCCTGTAATACGACCAAAAAATTAAAACATAGATCGTCCTCGTCAAACTGAACAACATTAGTTCAGCGACTTTTAAAAATGATGGAGTCTTTGAATTTTCCTTTTTCCATAAAAATTAAATACTGCTATCAATGTACGCCATCTTAAAACACAACTGACGTCGCCTGTCACACTACAAACATCAAGCATTTCGCTTTACATTGCTTCTTCGAATAAACTTTGGTGTAATAAAAATTAAAAAAAAACCGGTCAAGAGCGTGTTCATCATCTTCATCCCAGCCTATATACGTCCCACTGCTGGGCACAGGCCTCCTCTCAGAACAGAAGGCTTGGGCCATAGTTCCCACGCGGGCCAGTGCGGATTGGGAACTTCACACGCACCATTGAATTGCTTCGCAGGTTTGTGTAGGTTTCCTCACGATGTTTTCCTTCACCGCAAAGCTCGTGGTAAATTTCAAATGTAATTCCGCACATGAATTTCGAAAAACTCAGAGGTGCGAGCCGGGGTTTGAACCCACGACCCTCTGTTTGAGAGGCGATAGGTCAAACCACTAGGCCACCACGGCTAGAGCGTGTTGGACACACCCAAAATAGGGTTCCGTAGCCATTACGAAAAAATAAGTAACATTTTTCTAAGGATTTCGTATTTTGTACGGAATATTCCAAGTTTAGGTATATTTTATACCTTAGGCTGCTATTTACTCTTAAACTACTAATAATTCTCAAACAAACTTAGCCGTTATAGTTTTCCTTGAAAGTTTGATATACTTACTACCATCCTGAATTTTTTCAAATTTTTCCACCCACCGGTTTAGATTTTAGAGGGGGGGAGACGCTCGATTTTCATGAAAATTTGCACTTTAAAGTTCAATATTTTGCAAACAAATCACTGAATCGAAAAATCATCTTAGCAAACCCCTTAGCAAATCTAACTGTCTCCTAAATAAATTGTATACATTTAATAATAAGAAAATGTTACTTAAATGTTAACGTTGTTGATGACTACAACTACAAGCCTCATTCCGAAAGCTTTGTGCCCAGCAGTCGGACGTATATAGGCAGACTTGATCCGTTTCTCAGTCAGTAGAATCAAAACAAATAAGGAAAATGTGTATTTTCATAATGATGTATATATTTAAAAAGTTAAATATCCTTAATATGGCTTAACCACGATTTCCGACGCACTACTTGGAACGCGGGAATTTATCGAACATTCGATAATCATCATCATCATCAGCCGGAAGACGTCCACTGCTGAACAAAGGCCTCCCCCTTAGAACGCCACAATGAACGACAACTCGCCACTTGCACCCACCGGCCCGCAACTCTCACGATGTCGTCAGTCCTAGTGCGAACCTGTCGACGCTTCGTCTTCCGGTTTGTGTTTACTCGAGGACTTTTCTCCCCCAACGGTTATCTGTTCTTCGAGCGATGTGTTCCGATTATTACCACTTCAACTTGCATATTTTTCCAGCTATGTCGATGACTTTTGTTCTTCGATGAATATCCGTATTTCGAATGCTATCGCGCAGAGAAACTCCAAGCATAGCTTTCTCCATAGCTCGTTGTGTGACTCTGAGCCTCTAAAAAGGCCAAACAGTCCACCACGTCTCAGATCCGCAGGTCATCACTGGCAACACAGGGTCTAAGAGTTAAGACGTACGTTCGATAATATCCATCTTAAATTGATTTTTTATCAATATACCTGGTGGCCCATTTTAATGGGTCAGTCATCATCATCATCATCATCATCCCAGCCGTAGGACGTCCACTGTTGGACACAGTCCTCCCCCACAGACCTCCAGTTGCTTCGGTTGGCAGCGGCCTGCATCCACCATGAACCCGCAGCTTTAACCAGGTCATCCGTCCATCTTGTTGGTGGACGTCCTACGCTGCGCTTGCCGATCCGCGGTCTCCACTCGAGAAATTTTCGGCCCCAACGGCCATCCGCTCTCCGTGCTATATGGCCCGCCCATTGCCACTTCAACGAGCTAATTCGCTTGGCTATGTCAGTATGTATGGGTCAGTATTACATATGTAATTGGGGGAGAAAAGCTTTCGAGTGGCGACCACGAACCGGAAGACGAAGCGTTGTCAGGTCTCCCACTAGGACTGACGACATCGTGAGAGTTACGTGCAACCGGTGGATGGATGTGGCGAGTTGTCGTTCATTGTGGCGTTCTAAGGGGGAGGCCTTTGTTCAGCAGTGGACGTGTTCCGGCTGATGATGATGATGGGTAATTTTAAAACTATATGGTTTAACAACAATGGTTTGTTTTTACTAAATGGCGTTCAGTTGTTATTGTCATGGCAAATTTATGACGTCAATTTATAACTCACTTATTCGCTCACTTGCTTTTGGCAACTAGAGTTACCTGCCAACGCCCTGTTAAGGCCTGTTAACACTTTGTTAAGTGGCAAGTGCAGGTGTAAAGTGATTAGTAAAAACAACGTGTAAACGGTCACTCTGTTAAGTAGCAAGTGCGAGTGCGAAATAAAGTGAATAGACACTCGGTCTATTTTTGCCTGTTAAGTAGTTTTTAAGTGCATAGTACGGAAGGATGCGAACGTTAAAAAAATGAGGATTTTCTTTGCCATAAGCTTTTAGTTTTCTCGATTTCAACTAACACCTCATTTTCGATTCCTGAAGTGATTATCGTGACTATACTTTGTAAAATATTCCGTAATTCTAATCATTGTCCGTCCACCATTTTGTCCTACACTTTGCACCTGCACAAAGCACAACTAAGCAACGTGTAAACGATTTTTTTAACACTCAACACTTGTCATCGTAACTTATCACTTCTTACTTGCACTTGCTACTTAACAAAATGTAAACAAGCCTTTATATGAATAGAGTTTAACTCAAAATTCAAAGCAAGTGATAATATCTAGTAATTATTCACATAAAGATTGTCCGTATCGTGTCTAAAACTATCCTATGCCCTTCTCCGGGACTCGAACTATCTGTATACTGAATTTAATAATTTTAATTTTATTTTTTTCTTATTTAACACCCAAACTAAGTAGCGTGCGGCCATCACAAGACCATTACTCCAAATTTCATCAATTTACGTCATGTACTTATTGCATGCTTGTGACATGCGGACGAACGGAAGGACGGACGGACATAACAAAAATATAAGGGTTCCGTTTTGTCGTTTCGACTACGGAACCTTAAAAATGAAAGCTCGATTGTAATAAATTATGCTGTAAGTTTCCCAAAACAATAAATAATAACCTAACCTTTATAACAAAAGGTTGGAAACAAAGTTCAATATGTCAAAAACGACTGAACCGATTTTGATAAAACATGTCTAAGAACCATCGCTAGAAAACTTGCTTTCAAATAAAACAAACGGCATTAAAATCGGTTCACCCGTTTAAGAGCTACGGTGCCACAGACAGACAGACACACAGCGTTCAAACTTATAACACCCCCCTTTTTGCGCCGGGGGTTTAAAAATGTGGGGGTGATATATGATATACGGGTGTGGCCTGCAATACGAGGAAAAAATTAAAACATAGATCGTCCTCGTCAAACTGAACAATATTAGTTCAGCGACTTTTAAAAATAATGGAGTCTGAATTTTCCTTTTATCATACAAATTAAATTATGGTATCAATGTACGCCATCCTAGAACACAGCTGACGTCGTCTGTCACGCTACAAACATCAAGCATTTTTCTTTACATTGCTTCTTTGAATAAACTTAAAAGTGTAATAAAATAGTACATGTGTCTTAAGGGCGGTAAATAAGGAATTACGAATGAGAGTCTATAAGAAGCCGGAAGTCGAAGAAGTTGCGAGTAAAATTGTATATTTAAAAAAGGAAAAGTAATATTTTTTCCAAAATTGCCGATACCGCTGATTGCGCTTTTGGCAGCGCCAGCTCACCGCCCCCCTCCCCCCCCCAGCATGTGCATGGCGTGCGTGTGCAGCGCGCGCACGGAGCAGCAGCACACCATGCAGTAACAAACTCATTTGGGCTTCATGACATGAAAATTAGTACGGGCAATGACTCATTTACCGACCACGGGTTTCATGACAAGCACATTAAGGTCGAGGGTTTTGTTTGGGGGGTTGCAACCAAGGTAGCCTGCATGTTACGACACTGTTTACGAGCAAGTGTGATGAAAATTAAAAAAACTAATTATGTTTAAAAGTGGCTGAACTAGTTGTTCAGTTTGAGGAGTATGATCTATGTTTAAATTACTTGCTCATATTACAGGCCACACCCGGTATTCGATGGACAAGATTAGTTATAATGAACCAACATACCTCCATAACTATTACTAACACCACACACAATTAAAATAATAAAAGTTAATATAACTTTCATTTTACAAATGTCAATTATTATTCATTGCACTCATTTCGACACCACGTTTACAACTGGACAATGAAGTGTCTATTAATTATCCTTATGTGTCATTAATTCATTAAGTTTTCCTTCAATAAAATGGAATTCTAAATTTACGTTGTCATATAAAACTTCTTTCCTATAGGTATAGATACCAGACACAAAACCCCCGACACAAAAAAAGACAACAAAAACGACAGCAAAAATAAAAAAACATTCGGAAAAAAAACGCCGCCAAGAAAGACAATTAAAAAGATAAAAATTAATAAAAAAAATTATGCACTACCTAGCTGTTGCCCGCGACTTCATCTGCGAAGAATTCGTTTATCCCTATCCCGCGGGGACTATGCTGATTTCCCGCAAAATTAGCCTAAGTTAATTTAGCATAATTAAGTACCTAGTAATATTTTTTTATCTAAGCGTCGTCGGTGTCGGGAGACCGCTAATCGAAAACTAAAGTACCATGTTGTATTTTTAACCGACTTCAAAAAAAGATGGAGGTTATCAATTCGGCTGTATTTTTTTTATGTTTGTTACCTCAGAACTCCCTCATTTATGAACCGATTTGAAATTTTTTTTTCGTTTGTCCAGGAATGCTTTCAATTAGGTCCTAAAAGCACCAAATCAGGATCTGATGATTGTATCCTAAGGAAATCGAGGGAACTCTTCAAATATTGTAGGGGCACCTATGGTACATTTGAAATTTACCACGAGCTTTGCGGTGAATAAAAAAACTTCGTGGAAACCTGCACAAACCTGCGAAGCGATTCAATGGTGCGTGCGAAGTTCCCAATCAGCACTGGGCCCGCGTGGGAACTATGGCCCAAGCCATATAGGCTGGGATGATGACCTATGGTAATTTCGATATATTTAGTAGTAACTCGTGCATTTGCTCTAGAAAATCATCATTTGGTGAAGTGGAACTGATGATAAAGACCACATTTGACCAACGGAGCGACTACTTAACAGCAAGTACTTCACGGGTTGAATTTCAATTACTTTAACACAGTTGCTAAGCAATTTATGCATATTGTAATAATGTTTATGTAATGCATATGGTGAAATGGAACGGGTGACGAAGCACCAGGACTCCTCAATAATGAACGTCTCTGCATCGGAAAAAGCAATTTTTCGTAAAAGGTGACGAGCAGTTGACATTAAACTTTTGTATCTTAGATCTTTCAAGTACTTACACTAAAAAGCGTGTTTTTACAACTATATATAATAGTTATAACAATATTATATATATATAGTTTGTTACTTGACCTGAAATGTATATTTCCGAACTAAATTATTGTTTTTTTTTTTTATTTATGACGGTGGAAGCATTCTACACTTCCACTGAACGTAGATATAGTTTATATATAGTTAGTGTTTAGTTTTGTAACTAAGGGACCCCATACATCCCTGTATTATTATTCTTTTTTTCTTTTTTTCTTTAATTGTATACAATACAATACAATACAATACAAATATTCTTTATTGCACACCATAAAGCAGTAAAAATACTATATACTACTAATACTATTCCTAGTAGACTACGGAACCCTAAAAATACTCGGTATGAATAAAAAAAAAACTTTTATTATGGTTTAATTAACAGTTCCACCGGGTCCTACAAACAAACTTAATTTTCACACCTCTCCTTCAGAAAAGTAACTTTTCCTCCCTGACGAGAGGGAGCAAAGTGCAACTTTTCTGTTCAAGACTTTTCTAAGTGTTTTATTGCAAATGCTATTTTTTGAAGTTAATAATTTGTAAAGCCACGCCATTTTCTATGCTGGTTGTTCTTTAATAATATTTAGATTTTTTTTCAAGTTCCTTAATGATCTGTGTGAAAAGTTGTATGAGCCACTCGGGAGCAAAATTATTTTCATCTTGGGCGTTAACACTTGAATCCCTCATTACGCTCAGGATTCTACTTTAGAATCCCTCGCTACGCTCAGGATTCTATTGTAGAATCCTTCGCTACATTCTGGATTCAATGTTACGCCCTCGCCGTAAATACACCATTTTGCTCCCTTGTGACACAAATAACTATATCACGTAAATCAAACTACAGTATTATCAATAACAATCGTTATCGTAAAGAAATGAACGAGGTGTCACTTATTACTCTTGTTAGCGGGTGTCAGTAAGCAAGTAGGTACCATACGCGCGAAGCCGGGCGGGGCGACCAATCAAAATACCAAAGAAAGCCATGCCACCCCGGACACCCCGGTAAACCGCGCGCCAATATTTAAATTCAGTGCCGTCGCGTAGTCTCGGTCGCGGCCGAGAATCTCGGCTGTTTTGGGCCGAGACTGAGACCGAGATCTCGGGCCGATTTTTGGCCGAGATTTGTCGAAACCGAGACCGAGACCGAGATCTCGGTCGGACCTTAGTGCGAACTACCGCCCTAGTCCTCTCATTCTGAGAGGAGGCCTGTGCCCAGCACTGGGACGTATATAGGCTGAGATACGAGTAGATAGATAGATAGAGGTGATGTAGTGGCGAATGGTTAATTCTAGCATTGTAAAGCTTAAATTACTTTGAAGTGCGTTATAAAATATGTAGTGTAGATTAGATTAGGTATATTAGATTTATAGGGAATGTACGGATTATAATATAGTGTTAAGAATCATTATGGATCATTTGCTTTTCTGCGAAATTACCGTTATGATTACTCATGTGTCGAAGTCCCCTATGAAGTCGCTTCCAGTCAGCAAAATATAGGGATAATAGCATAGGAAGAAATATATGCTTGTATTTATTCGATATGTCATGGACCAAGTGATAAATCGGTCATTTTTAGGGTTCCGTACCTCGAAAGGAAAAAACGGAACCCTTATAGGATCACTTTGTTGTCCGTCTGTCCGTCCGTGTGTCAAGACCCTTTTTCTCAGGAACGCGTGGAGGTATCAAGCTGAAATTGATATCGAATACTCATATCTGCGGTCCCTTGAAGCCTTGAAAAAATCAAACTTTTAAGTCAACGCAATCAAAAGATACAGTCATTAAACAACGTGATTCCATACAAATTGCCGTGCACTGAAAACCTATAGGGTACTTCCAGTTGTCCTAGAAACTTGTAATTTGGTGTGTAGGTAGCTATTACAACACAACCAACTAGAAAAGTCTGAAAATCTTGATTTTTTGTATCTGTAAAAATCAATGACCCCACACTGCGTACGTTTTACTTAGGAGCAGGGCTTACACTACACTGGATGTGTTAAATCACTCAGAAGTGAGAAATATCTTCAACACACGATTCCCGTTTACATACCTATAAATGTGTACGGAACCCTCGGTGCGCGAGTCCGACTCGCACTTGCCCGGTTTTTTTCATAATGCCCGGGCATTATGCGAAATATGAGATGGCAATTTGATAATAACTATTCAAATAATTTTCTCAAACATGACATGAAATATTGACGTTGTGTTACAAATAATACGCTGAGAAGTATCGCGCTGCAGGCGCTGTAGCTCAGCTGCGTGCGCGCGGTCATTCTAGCGGCCTGCAAAGAGATTTCATACAACTTTGCAGGCCGCTGGCCGGCAATGCGACCGTCTTTCGTTTCATTCAACGCGCGCTCTGCGACACGGCGCACGCCCACACCCAGCACCACTTTTTTATTTAATTTCATGTCATGTTTGAGAAAAGCATTATACGGAACCCTGGGTACGCGAGTCCGACTCGCACTTGTCCGGTTTTTGAAGATCCCCAGGTTGTACCGGTCCGGAAATACTGGTGCTGCAAGGTCATTCCAAAGTTTCGCTGTGCGTGGCAAAAAAATCCGCGAGAAAGGAACTGTAGTTGCTACTGAGGTGGTGAAGATGGAAGAAAGTCGGTTGCGAGTGGAACGATGGAGAATCTTAGCAGCAGGCAATAGAGTGAAGAACTCCCTATAGCACTCCCTAGGATAGATGCAGTACCTATAATATATATAGAGATGCAACATCCGTCCGCAAGGACAAGGAGTCAAGCCGGCCAGGACTATATTTCACCAACGTGACAATTATCAGTGACATATGTCGTGTGACAATGTATTATTTGTATCTATACTCCATTTGAACTTGAAAAACTTAACGGTAAAATTTGCACACGTTTTTTAAATGAAACAAAGTAACTATTTAAAATTGTGCTAACTTCTATAATAATAATTACAGTGCCATCTATATTTCACATTTTCTAGCATATTTCAGTGAGATTAGTACAACACTGGTTTGCGTTAAAGTCTACTGGTTTCATACTAGATGGCAGCACCATTAACAAACATTTTATTTTCTAAAATTTACCTCTATTCTAAAACTTTTTGTGAGATTTAATTAGTGATAAATTAAATTTCGTCGAGAAACGCCTAACCAACAAAAAGTTGGAAAACCCCCGACTTCAATATCTCAAAAACGGCTTAACGGATTTTGATAAAACATGTCTAAGAACCATCGCTAGAAAAACTACTTTCAATTTTAAAAACCGCATTCAAATCGGTCCACCCGTTTGAGAGACCGGTTCCACAGACAGACATAACTTATAACACCCCTCTTTTTGCGTCGGGGGTTTAAGTAGTAGTCGAACCTGACAGCGTGGTGAAATAGGGTCCAAAAAGTTCCCGGTCGTTGACAATTCGAGAGATTGATTTGTATTTTCGATATGGTTTCACGGGATACCCGTAAAAGTAACAAATTTGGAGTTGAAATTAAAAAATATAAGACTCCAAAAAAAAAAACAATCATAATTTGATTGCTTAGTAGCGACATCTCTTGTCTGGGTGAGCGGTTAGTTCTAAAAGAACGTGACGTCTCTCGATGAGAGCGTAACATAGAATAGCGCTAGTGCTGCTGCTTAATTAGCGTAGTGGAAAAAAGCAACCTGAGATATGTGTGCATAGGAGAAACTCGTGTCTATACTCCTTTCCAGCGGTGGTGTAGAGGTAATAGCACGTAGCGCGGATTGCTGAGGACCTGGGTTCGATTACCAGCGCTGGTCTCTTTTTCTGGTTTTTCTGTGCATCCTTGTCTCAGTTTGTATTTTCGATATGGTTTCACTGGATACCCGTGAAAGTAACGAATTTGGAGTTGAAATAAAAAATACAAAAATACTCCAAAAAACCAATCATAATTCGAGAGAGTTTTGTTGGATGTGGTCAAATGGAAGAAGTTGATACTGAGGCGCTCCAGCCCAGAGATGGGAACAGTACGAGTATTCCTTATGTAGGTCTAAATTGAGCTTTGTTTTTTTAGGATTCCGTATACAAAGTGCCAAAAACGAAACACTTATAGTTTCGCCATGTCTGTCTGTCTGTCTGTCCGTCTGCGGCTTTGCTCAAGAGACTATCAGTGCATTTATATTGCACGAATATATGTAGCAACTAAATATGCCGACAATGGTAACATTTTTTAGGGAAGGGGGTTTTTTAGGGGCTATAGACGTGAAGTGATGGCGATTTTTTTTCTCTTCTAATCCTATAGTAGGTATATATGTTCGTATACTTGGGCGTGCCTGACAAGTTCTTGGAAAGTTTCTACTAACTGGAATGACTTTCTGCTAACTATAATTGAATTATTAAATATCCTAATTACATCCGTATAAAGTTGCCAGACTTGCAAGTGGATGCCATTAGCCGTTGAAGAGTTCCATCCTGCGGAGATGATCTCGGCCAGACCACCAGGACTCTACTACCAGATTATTGTATTGTCACGCCGAAATAACAGGAAATTAAAGTACATATGTTGTATTTTTTAAAGTATTAACCTTAGCGGTCCCCCGACACCGACGACGCTTAGATAAAAAAAATATTACTAGATACTTATACTAAATTAACTTAGGCTAATTTTGCGGGAAATCAGCATAGTCCCCACGGGATAGGGATAAACGAATTCTTCGCAGATGAAGTCGCGGGCAACAGCTAGGTAGTGCATAATTATTTTTTACTTTTTAGTTCTCTTTTTTAGCGGCGTTTTTTTCGGGCGTTTTTTATTTTGATTTTTGCGGGCGTTTTTTTATGTCGGGGATTTTTAAAAATTTTAATTTGTTTTTTTTTAAACTGATATTTTTATTTTTTTAAGTGTACTAGTGTGTTGGATATCCTGGCTGCAGCATCAGCTCATCTTGTTGCCACCATTGCATTGTATGTAGAATCAAATACTGATCAAAAGGAATCAAACACGACATATCTGCTATTATTTTTTCAAGAGTATACTGGTGTGCTGGATATCCTGGCTGTAGCATCAGCTCGTCGTGTTGCCACCACTGCATTATATGTAGAATCAATTACTGATCAAAACGAATCCAAACACGATATATCTGCTATGGTTTTAACAAGATTTTACCTACTAGTGTTCTGGATATCCTGGCTGCAGCATCAGGCCGAGAATTCCATAATCATGCATAGTTATATAGCATATATGGGTGTTTCAAACTTTAGGTCCCAAATATGTTTGGAAGTAAAGTAAATACCCGTTATGCGTCTAAGATTCCTACCGCAGCGAACAAAAGAGCTGATGATCTTGAAACGGCTGAACCGATTTTGATAAAACATGTCTAAGAACCATAGCTAGAAAACCTGCTTTCAAATATAAAAAAACCGCCTTCAAATCGGTCCACCCGTTTAAGAGCTACAGTGCCACAGACAGACACACATGTCATAGCGGTCAAACTTATAACACCCCTCTTTTTGCGTCGGGGGTTAAAAACAAAAACTCTTTTCATGTGAATAAAAAATAGTTTGCGTTAAATTGTCTATGATCAAATTTTGTCTATTCCAAAACGTAACTTCTTGTTTTTGAAACTTTTTCAAATCTAAAAACTCGTTGCTAATTCATTGACATTATAAAACTGGCAGTGGCCGTGTGAAAAATACAATTCGACAACCATCAGTGAGGTTATATAATCCGTGTGACATTATCTTGCATTTTATCAATTTCAATAAAGTGACGAACTGATAAACGGATGACTAAGTCTCGTAAGGTGTTGAGGGGCATCGTTATTATTACCCCGTCATCATGATTTTACGTAAATGTTCAACTAACGAGTGTACCGTGAACGTTGTTCGAATGAGTGACGTTTAACTGTTCCGTTGGACGTCGAGAGCCCTTTTTGTAATTTGGTAAGAAAGAGTCACAATATTTTGCGTAAATTTAAACCCGAAACGACACGTTTCTTGCAAATTTCCAGCACACGTAAAAGAATCGGCCGCCCTGCAATGAAAAACCAAAATTCGCGTGAAAACTATTTGTTGGAAAAGTGTTCTTAAAAATATCATGAAAGTATAAAAAAATGCAGTCTTTATATAGCTTTTACAAGCGGGATGGTTGCATTTCGAACCGCACAACATATTTTTTCCACTGTGTCCATTTAAAGACAATATGAAATCATTTGTTGAACTGAGTTTCAGGATTTGTCTCTCTATAAATGTTACTTCCTGCCTGTAACATCAGAACCCAGAAAAGATGCACCAATTTCAATCAAGTTTCTTTTTAAAATGCCTTGTTTACTTTTTCCATTAGTTTTTTTTCAGGTGCCGTAAATACATGCGTTCTAATTAAAGCCAAAGTAGATACAGTTTCAAAGTACGAAAAACTATGACGACAGAGTATTCATGACGGTTGGAACTATGCTATTCAAAAGGAAATAGGCGCCACGGAGTTTCACTGGTAAAATGAAAATACTAATAAACTAAATTCTTTATAACATTCCTTGTCTGAAAAAAGATTTTATTAATACAACAAAACACAATACAAATACCTTTCATCCAATTAAATGTATTCAGAAAAAAAGCAAACGTATTTTTTTGATTCAATTTTACCGATGAATCTCGAGTGGCCCTTATTCTTTTTAACTACTTAGCACAGAATATTCGTCGGCAAATTGTCATATTAAGTATAATC